>NW_024734403.1:0-22751 GCF_018991925.1 Homarus americanus | reverse complement strand
GTTCTCAAGCAACCATTATATTTCTATTAAAAAAATGACTTGAATTTTTTAGATTAGTCATAATTATTAAAATGCATTAAAGATCAATGTATAATGAGACAAACTCTCACATGAAGAAGTAAGCTAGGAGTTTATAGTAGTAGAGTATTATAGTGAGAGGAAATGGTAGCGTGTCTCGAGGGTGTGATGTTAACACTGTATATAAACACAGGCACAGTACAAGTGTAGTATATAAAACACCAATGCGTGTTACAGCTTTATTTTACTAGTTCAATAGGGGGAATTAATGGGGGGGTTCGTACACAATTTATGATAGACTATGGTATTCTCGTATGACCTAACCTCACAATTAGAATGGGCACTTCACTAAGTCGATCGTTGGGGAGGTTCGGGATCACCGCACTTCTACCGTCTACACAGCCAGCACTTACTGTTACACGTTGAGTTGACAGCACTCTGTCGATGGACCCGGCTGAGACTTCGTTGCCTTTAGCGACGGACTTCTTTGATGAGCGGGACAGAGGACGTGGTTGCTGGCCCTCCTTGGTTATCAGACTCTTCTGCCCGGGGAAAGGAGCTCCAGCCCCTATATATTGGACGAGCCGGGGGGTGACCTCTCCTACTTAAGTGGGTGTGTCTTGACCGGGTTGTTGGGTTGGGTAACAGGGGTGCTGGCTGGTTAGCGGGTCCTTGATCTCCCTTGGGTCAGGTCTGGACAGGTGTTTGCCCAGGTGAGGTCATGTCGCAGGACAATAGTGCTTTGTAATTATTACCACCCGGGTGGGTCTTGGCCAGGTGTGGTTTCCTTAATACGGTTATATCGTATGGTTACGCAAGTACTTGGGCCGGGGTCAGGTCTTGACCTGCGGTGTGTCAACCTGTGGTGTTAGGGTACCACGCGGTCTGTACTGTACTTGCTGTTATGTGTGATGTAATTCTGGGCTGTAAGCTCTGGTCTGATATTCCATCATTACACCTCCCGCCAAGACCAAAGCTTCCATCACAGAAAACTGATGGCACACATAGACAGCAATATCAATTGTAGTGTCTAAGATAGTCCCTGAGGCGAGTAATACAATCTCACAATCTGGCTTAGTTTGATCTGACAAAGCTCACTATACCTCCCGCCAAGATCAAAGCTTCTATGCCAAACAGTGGATGTTTACAGTGGATGACAAAGCGAGTGCACATCCTGCGAAAAATAGCTACTGAGGTGCAAAGTATACACCTCACATCCTACCATAGTCTGATAATATTTAAAAATTTAAGCGGCTAGCTAAATATACGGAAAAGGAAAGATGGATGTAGATATGAAGGGGAAAAAGAGCGCCTAGGCAGGTGCTTGGGAGAACGTCACATTAGGAAGTTAGATGAGGGTACACAGTCGGAGGTTTGAAAGGTTATGCAATGGTGTTGCTTGCCCTGGCTTATTTCTGCTTAGGTTCCCTAGTGTTAGTATCTTCAAGCCTGGAACAAATTTACATTCTTGTTGCTTCAACTGTTAAACTCTTGTGCAGGGCAGCACATACAACATATATAATAATAAGATACATGGCCGCTTAAAAAAAAGGGGGGGGGATTGGGGAAAAATACAACTTGTGAACAAAACGAAACATTTGTACATACTAAAAAGGCAGCAGATTGTATTAACAAGATACAATGGCAAAAACAAAAACTCGTCAGCATTCGTCGAGATCCCGGGTGGCGCGTGGTCCATCACCACCTCCACCAATCGGTGCCCGGCATCAGGGTGGACGACGCAGTAGATACAGTGGTTGGAATTTCCTCTCCCGTCCGGTGGTCTGCCACGGTGTGTGTCGCGTGCCTCACTTCCTCCACTTGAACTTCTGTGTAGAGCGGCAGTTCCTGATGTATTCCAGATAGATTTTTCTAGTCCCATCTGAGTTTCCTCTGTAGAGTCTCATTTTCCGTCGTGGTCCAGATGGATTTTTCTAGTCCCATCTGAGTTTCCGCCCTTCCCGGCCGGGATCAAAGCCGGTCCACTGCTTGGGGTGTCATCGCTTTGGATGGCGTGTAGGGCAGGGTCCACGGACAAGAGTTCGCCCTCCGTACGTGAGTGTCGGCGAGACCCCTGACCGTCCTGTCCCACACCCTCACAGTGGTGAATCCCTCCCTGGGTGGGCCCCCCAGGGTTTGCTTGTTTCTTCCTCTACTTGTAGTCAGGCCACTTGTTTCGTCCCCAATGGTGCGGTAAACACCGGCGAGGCAGATCCCGGGTGGGCCGAGGTCAGCCATTACTTGTCTGGTACCTGGTGGTTCCATTCCCGGAGTGGAAGTGCGTGGGACCAGTTGACAGGTCCTGGAACGTAAGGAGCTGTCGTCTGCATCGCCACTGGGACCTCTAGTTGTTTGTTGCCTGTTGCTTGCTGCTACTGAAGTTGCAGGTCGGGGTTTCGGGATTTTCTCCTGGGTGCCAAGGAGACGACCTGATTCCCTGCCTGGAGCTAGGTGCTGCGCTGGTCCTGCATGGCGTAGCTTGCTCAGGCTGATGGTACCCATAGATGTTGTCTGTCAGTATTGTGGGCTGTGAGACCGTAGCCTCGGTGTGTGTCTCGTCGTTCAGCAGGCGAGCGACGAGACACAGCCCAGTGTCTTCAACCAGATCGAGGGCCAGCATTATGCAAGCCCGTTTCTGGAGCTTGGGGCTTGCAGTGTCGGCGTGAAGGCGTCACCCATTCACCGCGGGGTTGACCGCTGCGTGTCCCGCTCGTGTCGGGCATCCATTATGAGTCAGGATGCGTTGGTCTCAGCTCATCTGGTAGGGGGTCAGCTGCAGTTGTGGTGGTGTCATCTCCAAATTTTGTGTGGGGTCAGGGAGACCTCGCCCAGGCCCGTGAAGAGCAAGGGCAGTGCTGACTCTGTAGCTTGGCAGAAGGACAAGATCCCGGGGTGGAGAATCAACAATTAGAAGTGCCCCTAGACTCGTTACTTTAATCTATGTTCTGTGACCTGGTGTTATATCTATGAGCCCTAATCTGATCAGGTCTTACTGGTACAAGTGGGGCAGTAGCTCGGGGAGTTCTCTGATTATTACTTGGGGGGGGGAGGCACCTGATTGTTCTGAGGGGGGTGGTCAGCTGCTGGTGGAGGGATAGGGTGTTGGGAAGGGAATGTTACTCCTAGAGGGGGCTGGTTGGTGAGGCCTGATTTGTTCAAGACGTCATCGTCGACAGTTGCCAGCTTCAATCAATTCACATGCACAGTTTCCTGACGTCCCCCCTGGCAAAGCGGGGAAATAGTGAAGTTTACTTTGCTGGGTTGGGCGGTTACTCTATATGGGCCTTGCCATCTCTGTTGCAACTTAGAGGGGGTATCGGGGGAGAATGATTCGTTAGTTAGGAAGACCAGGGTACCTATGGTAATATTGGAAGGGGTGACCCTGAGGTTATAGTAGGTGGCGTTGTGTAAGTGACCTTTCCTGTTTAGTTCCTGCACCCGAGTAAAGACCGTTTGTAACCTGTTTTGCAAGACAGAAGGGTAGTCCTCGCCATAGGATAGGGGTGGGGGTTGATTACACCAGCAGGAAGGTTTGGATCCCTACCAAAGTGAAGGAAGTAAGGAGTGTTATGCAGGGTGGTATTAATTGCGGTGTTCATGGCCAGTTGTGCAAGAGGTAGCTGATCGTCCCAACCGCCGTACTGATTATTAACCAAAAACGACAAGTGATCTTTCAACGTGCGGTGGGAACGCTCAACCATGGCATTAGCCTGTGGGTGGTAACTAGTGGTTAGATTTGACTTAGCCCGCAGCAAGTCGCACGCTTTCTGAAAGATGCCAGAGGTGAACTCTGTCCCTTGATCACTGACAATGACCCGGGGACATCCATGAGTACCAACGTATTGTAACAGGGCTTCACAAACTGTCTCTGCGCGTTTATCGGGGATGGGTATCAGTGGCGTAGCTAGAGTGTGTGCCGCCCGGGGCGGCCCTTGAGTTTGCCGCCCCCCCACCCCGTGTCCCCACAAAAAATACATATTGCACAGTGACTCACTCTTATATATATATATATATATATATATATATTAAATAGTTTGTGTACCATTATAATATTACTGTACTTTCACATACTCAAATATAGTATGCTTTAAATACACCCCAAACATACTTAAACTTTATAAGTAACAGTTAAACAAAAAGCAAAAACGACATATAGGATAGGGAAAAAGTAAAAAAGTGTAAAAAATTAGGACCATCTTTATTTCTGAAATGAAAACTACAACTTTCTACAAAGTAACTTTTCTTGTTTTTTTGTTGGCAAATTCTTCAATGACATTGTCAAAAACTATTTCATCTGTCAATTGTCGCTCTATAGACAGTATGGCAAGATTTCTCAACCGCAAGGTGCTCATAGTAGATCTTAAGTAATTCTTGATCAGTTTTAGTTTCGAAAAACTCCTCTCACAGGTAGCAACACTAACAGCAATTGTGAGGAAAATCCTCAGCATTATTACTATATTTGGAACCGAGTTCCCAAGGTTATACTTTTGAATAAACTGCAAAAGTTCAAGGGGGCCTTCTTTCCACGTCTGTGGAAATGCTGAAGTCTTTTTCTCTCAAAGAGGAACTCCTCTTTATCAATGTCGTCGTGATCGTGATCTATTTGACACTCATATTTATCATCCAAAAGATTCAAAGGGGTAAGGAAGGCATATTTCTCAGCAAGTTCATGAAGCTGTTGAAATCTCAAAGTTATTTCTTGGATCACTCTGTCCAGCGAAGAAAACATTTCTCTCCTCAATTCAATGTCGTATGGCAATTCAGCATCTCGTGATCCTTCACCAAACATTTGTTTCTTCTTTTTGGGTCGACGCTGACGCTCCATGACTATCCCCAGAGCATTGCCCTAACCTAACCAATAATTAACCACAGAGAAGAACAGTGTATTTTACCCTCAACTATTTAATTATGTCCGTAACTTTTGAAAGCCCTTACTGTTGTCAGACAAAAGCCACCCCGTCGGGGTGACCCCGATCAAAGTAGGGGGCTTTTGTCTGGGTGGCTTTCGTCTGGGGGGCTTTTGTTTGGGTGGCTTTTGTCGGGGGGGCTTTTGTCTGTACCCCAGTGAGGATAGTGTCTTAGTATAAAATCGTAATGCTGTGAAACAAAATCTTAATATTTAATCTCAGTACCGCAGCAAAAGTCACATCAATATTTTTTAACCAATACTTTAATATTTCTTACCTTATAGTATTATGTCTTCCAACGAAGTAAATAACTGGATCGAAAACACAAGAGAACATAAAAGTCGTCTAGCCTCCCCTTGTCTTGTCACGATGGAGACTTGTGCAGAACTGAAGTGAATTGCTTGTAACTGGTGGATTGGTCGGCTGTACATGAACTGATATGACCCGACTCTATTCAGAGATAGTGAAGAAAACAAATTAAGTGAGATAGTAGTGACTAGTAACGATGTTAGTAAGCAAATAGACAAACTAAAGCCTAATAAGTCACCTGGTCCCGATGAGATATTTGCCAGAGTATTAAAGGAATGTAAGGAAGAGCTTAGTATGCCCTTAGCAAAGTTGTTTAACATGTCATTAAAAACAGGTGTAGTACCAGAATCCTGGAGGATAGCGAATGCAATACCGATTTTCAAGAAGGGGGATAGATCACTATCCTCTAACTACCGCCCAATCAGTCTAACATCAATAGTGGGCAAGTTACTGGAAGCAATCATTTCAAACTATATTCGAAATCACCTGGAGAAGCACCGATTGATCAATGATTCCCAGCATGGCTTCACAAGCGGACGTTCTTGCCTAACTAATCTTTAACATTCTTTTCATCAGTTTTCGAATCGGTGGACGAGGGGCACAATTATGATGTGGTATATCTCGACTTTAGCAAAGCCTTCGACAGAGTTCCCCACGAAAGACTAATTAGAAAGGTAGAAGCTCATGGCATCAAGGGTGACATCCTTAAATGGATTAGGGCGTGGTTACAGGACAAGAAACAGCGAGTGAGCATTAACGGCACTAAGTCCCATTGGAGCAACGTCACAAGTGGAGTTCCCCAAGGCTCAGTACTTGGACCATTATTATTTATTATATACATAAACGACATAGATATCGGCATTGACAGCAACATAGAGTAAATTTGCTGACAAACTAAAATGGGGCATGTTCCCCATCAAATCGACGAGGACTCGGCAAAACTACACAGGAAGATCTAAACAAATTTTCGAATGAATTAATGAATGAAATTCAACGTCGACAAATGCAAAATTACTCAGTATAGGAGATGTAAACAGGAAACCAGATACCAGATGACAACGATGCCATAGAAATCCGACTGCGAAGATTTAGGGTAATGATAAGTAAGACATAAGCCAAGTAAACAATGTGTTTTTGCTCGTAGCAAGGCTATTACAGTACTTGGGTTCATACAAAGGAGTGTTAGTTACAAGACTAGCGAGGTTATCTTAAAATCATATCTAGCGCTTGTGAGACCTCACCTTGATTACGCAGTTCAGTTCTGGTCACCGTGTTACAGAATGGATATAGAATCATTGGAAAGAATCCAGAGGAGAATGAAAAGACTAATCCCGGGCATTACGAACCTTGAATACAGAGACAGGTTAAGGCATCTTAATTTGCACTCCCTCAAGAGACGTAGATTGAGGGACGACATGATAGTCAGGGTTAAACAAAGGGGACATTACAAAGGTACTCAAACTATCCAACCAGGAGCGAACTCGTAACAATGGTTTTAAATTAGACAAATTTAGATTTAGGAGTGAAATAGGTAAACACTGGTTTGGAAACAGAGTAGTGGCGTGAAATAGGTAAACACTGGTTTGGAAACAGAGTAGTGGATGAATGGAACAAGTTACCAAATATCATCATTAACTCGAATACGCTGAATTGCTTCAAACATAGGTTGGATGCTCATATGAGCAATAGGGGTTGGGTGTAAACGGGACTGCCCAGTATGGGCCAATAGGCCCGCTGCAGTTTCCTCCATTCTTATGTTCTTATGTTGACCCGAGACTGCATGGTTTTGCAGCTACTGGAGACGTTAATCCTTCCATTTGTATCGGCGGCAAGTTAATCCTCGTCGTGTCTGACCTAACACCTGACCCACACCACATGAGCTCACTGGCGTACTTGTTTGAAGTTGTTTCCTTAATCCTCAACAGGTTACAGGTTGTGTGTGTGGCGGGGGGCCTCATAGCAAGGGTGTAGCTCATGACGTGGCCGTGATGATGTGGGTCAGGTGTTAGGTCAGACACGACAAGGATTAACTTGCCGCCGATACAAAGGGATGGATTAACGTCTCCAGTAGCTGCAGATATGGGTGATGAGCAGACCCAAAAGTGCCGCCCCCCAAAAGTGCCGCCCAGGGCGGACCCCCTCCCCCTAGCTACGCTAGTGATGGGTATATAGGTCGCAAAACGTGAATAGTGGTCGACGATGGAAACAACGTATCTGTTTCCGCGATGTGAACGTATTGTTATGTCAGTTAGATCAATCGATACCCGTTCCAAGGGCTGAGAGGCTGGTGGGAACTCCTGCAGCTCTCCCTGTCTCTTTGGGGTACCTTTCCTTAACTGACATGGCAGACATCCTTTGACAAATGCCCCAACTTTCCGCGCTAGATTGGACATGAAAAACATAGAGCGTGCACGTGCATATGTGCGACATTCACCCGGGTGGGCTGCGAATTGGGAAGAGTGAGCTACTTCTAGGGCCGAGTTTTCCAAGGATGCGGGGATGACTACGAGTTCTGTGGGTTGTTCATCATCCTGTTTCATAGTAACAAGATACAGGACTCCGCTTAAAAGACTGAAATCACAAAGTGAGGCTTTGTTGACCTTCTTGGGGAGCGGACCCCCCTCAAGGAACTCAATGACAGGACCCCACTGTGGGTCTTCGAGTTGGTGTTGGCGCACCTCGTTAGGTGATAGGTCCCCAAAAATGGGCTGAGTCATGCTGCTAGGATTCCCGACATTATTTATAGGTAATACATTACGGCTCAGTGCGTCTGGTACGACGTGGTTCTTGCCTGGCTCATGCAAAATGGAGAAGTTATACGCATTTAGACAGACTGCCCAGCGTGCTACCCGTGCATTAGGAGTTTTACCTTGGAAGATATATATTAAAGGACGGTGATCAGTGATTACATAAAAGTGTCTACCAAATAGGTGAGCATCAAAGGAAGTTACGGCCTTGACAATAGCCAAGGCTTCTTTCTCAGTTGTGGAGTAGCGGAGGGCAGCTCCGCTCAATTTCTGGGAAAAATAAGCAATAGGGGTGGAGTTATCTTCACCACCTTGCTTGAGACAGGCTCCCAGTGCTTCGTCGAAAGCGTCAGTGTGCACGTAAAACGGCTGCGTGAAGTCCGGCAGTGCTAACATTGTTGCCGACGTCAATAAGTCCTTAAGATGGTTAAAAGCTATATCTGCCTCTCCCGACCACCGAAACTGAACCGACTTCTTTGTAAGTTTCGTAAGGGGAAGGGCCGCCTCCGAGAAGTGAGGGATGTGACGTCTGAAAAAATTGGCGGTGCCGCGGAACTGTTTCATACCCCTGGCTGTGGTGGGGGGTGGCATCTCTGCTATCGCTTTCACTTTCACCGGGTCGGGTCTAATGCCGCCATTACATAAGATGAATCCCAGGAATTTAACTTCCTGGCGCGCGAACGCACATTTCCTAAGGGACACTTTCAGTCCGGCCGCTTTCATAACCGAAAGAACCTCATCTACATCCCGCATGTGCGAATCCATGTTTTTACTATAGACGATAACATTGTCCAGGTAAGCCATAGCGTTACGCCCAAGCACGGGTGCGAGACTGTGGTTCACAGCCCTCATGAACGTGGCCGGTGCTCCCGTTAGCCCGAAAGGTAACCTGTTGAAACAAAATAGACGGCTGCCGTCCGCGAAAGCAGTTTTGGGGCGGTCAGCCGGGTCAACTGGTATACTCCAGTACGCATCCTTACAGTCTAGAACTGTGAATATAGTAGCTCCGTTCAATTGGTCCAGTGTCTCGTCAATTCTGGGCAAGGGATAGCTATCAGCAATGGTGTCCTTATTAAGTTCCCTATAGTCTACACAGAATCTAGTTGACCCGTCATTTTTTCTGACTAATACGACCGGGGAGCAATAAGGGCTAGTGTAAGGGGAGATGATGCCACGTTCCTCCATTTGGCGACATAAGTCCCTAATTTGAGTTTTAGCCGCCTCAGGAAGCCGCCACTGCCGTACTCTGGTGGGGGGGGGGCGGAGCCGGTATTAATTTTGTGTGAAGCTGACATCAGGCCGAGGTCCTGATCTGAAGTTGCAAACAGATCTTTATGCTGCTTTATTATAGAGCGTAGACGTTCTCTAATAAGGGTGGGTAGGTGATCTATGTCAAGGGATTCTATTGCAGTGGCGAACATTTGCTGTGAATCTACGAACTCTGTGTCACTCCTAATGTTATATCTCGTAGAATCAAAATGCTCCAGATCCTCTACTTTATCGACCGCACAGACTGTTCCCACTGAATGACCAGGAATAAGTTTAAATTCACTGAGGGTGGGGTTTATGACTGGGACGCTAGGCTGCTGAGTGTTAATGAGCCCCGGCTGCACGTATGGGGACATTTTATCAGGGGTTTCAACAAATACATACTCCTGATTATCCGTGGAACTGTCGAACGACCTTGACCATCGAACGGGCAGAACAACACTAGAGTGGGGAGGGATGACAGTGGCGCGCGTAGGGTGTAGCTGGGGGGCTTGGGGTGCCGAGGGCTTGGGGCGTTTAGGCTTAATGAGGTGGATGGGCAGACCAGACCTATTCCTAGTAGGAGTACCTGCATAATCTCTACCATCTAGTGTCACGGTATACCGGCTCCCATCAAACTGGATTCCATACTTAAACCTACACAAGAAATCTGACCCAATAAGAACATCCCCTGGGAAAAGATCACCACTTACCACAACCAGCGCGTGAACAACTATCTTATCTCCTAAGTCTACAGTTATATCTCTGGAATCCAATGTTGAGAGGTGGTTCCCCGTGACGCCACGTAACTCAGGAACTCTATGGTTTCCCCCTAGGCTCAACTTGGAGGCCACGTTCTGTTTCACTAAGGACACCGAGGAGCCTGTATCAATGAAAGCTTCAACCTGTTTCCCTCCCATTTTCAACTTAATAATTGGCCTGTCTTCCCTAGTCACCATCAACGCCTCGCCCTTGTCTTTAGTGGTAAGGACATAACCTGCGAATGTGTCCCCACTCAGCACATGCGTAACAACGCATTCCGGCGTATGGACACTCTCTGCGGGTTATGTCCCTGGTCGCCACACCCATCGCACTGGTTTTCCTCACATTGGAAGGGACATCCGTGCACCGCGTGGGACCATGTCCCACAGGAGGAGCAGCGAAAGGGCTTCGGAGATCTATACCAGCTATCCCGCATGGGCGGGCCCGGTCGCGCACTTGTGACTGCACGGGGGCGGGGGTCAATCCCAGCCCGCGCCCCGCGGGTCCCTGCCCCGAAGGGCCGGTCGCCCCGTGGCGCATGACCCAACGTGTTTATACATAATGTATGTAACCGTGATTGCTCCCGCCCTTCCTCGTGGAACGGTGACTGTTCTTGTCGCTTCCTTTCGTCCCGGCTGAGATTCTCCACCATCAGTCTCAAGAATTCATCCTCCCAGACGGAAGGGTGTTACGTGCAGGGGTGGGAGGGGCGGCGTGAGTTGTCGACACAAAATGGGAGGGGGGGTGGGTTTCCTGAGCTGTATATACGTCCGCGCTGCTTTAATTGCGCTCTCTATCGTAGTTATCCCGCTCGCCACCATGAATGTACGCATCTCGCCGGGTAAGCCCTATAGAAAGTAAGAGAGTATTAGCTCAGGTGGGAAGATTGTGGATGATTCACTCTCGCCATCTTCACAACACTACCTATGCATGATAGGTAAACATTTAGTGATGAACACTCCTCTAGCTTAATATTCGTTAAGCGTGTCGTGTAATCTTGTAATGTGTTACCCCGGCTGTAAATTTCCCGTAATCCGTTAGCGAACATGTCCCATGTGGTAGCATTCTTTACTGTCGGATTAAATCCTAGCACCCCTTTCTCACCCCCCCCAATCGCATACGTGCCGTCCTAAGGCGCATTCCTCGTATTCCTGAAGGGTTCCCGGGAACGCATTTTCAATGTCTCCTAACCACTGTTCCAGCCTATCGGCTGATGTCGCAGGGTCACGGCCATTGCCCTCAAACATGGGTATCTGACTGACCAATTGTGCTGCACTACTAGCTGAAACGGTCGTAAGGAAGGGGTCTGGCATGCTGGAGGGGTTGGGAGGTGCTAAGGTGTACGTGAGCGTGGGGAGGGGAGTGGCGAGAGAGGGTGCAGGGTGGTTAAGGGGTAGGGGGGGAGAGTAGGTACTAGTGGATTGTTCAGGGAACGGGAATAAAACGGAAGTCACTGGTGTAGTGTTAACAGAAGTCATATTAGCTTGCGAGGAGGGCTGGGAAGTACTGATCGTGGAAGTCGAAATTGTCAATGTTGACAATGACGTCTGTGGGTGGGACGAGGGGGGGAGGGGGTTTACTGACACTTGCCCTGGTTGAGTTCTCGACCATTGTTCCCAGTTACCCAACAATATGTGAACTAGGGAGGGGGGAGCGGAAAATTGTCACCACTTGTACAACACTGAGGGACAGGAATTATATTACGAATGCTACCACCCTTGTACTGCCTGCTTCGTCAAGATAGTTACGAGTTTACTTCAAAAGATTCTAACCATCACTGTACTGAACACTAAGGGGAAGAGGCGTGAGTTTTACGTTAAGTGCGCTGCCACCATTGTAATGAGACAAAATCTCACATGAAGAAGTAAGCTAGGAGTTTATAGTAGTAGAGTATTATAGTGAGAGGAAATGGTAGCGTGTCTCGAGGGTGTGATGTTAACACTGTATATTAACACAGGCACAGTACAAGTGTAGTATATAAAGCACCAATACGTGTTACAGCTTTACTTTACTAGTTCAATAGGGGGAATTAATGGGGGGGTTCGTACACAATTTATGATAGACTATGGTATTCTCGTATGACCTATCCTCACAATTAGAATGGGCACTTCACTAAGTCGATCGTTGGGGAGGTTCGGGATCACCGCACTTCTACGGTCTACACAGCCAGCACTTACTGTTACACGTTGAGTTGACAGCACTCTGTCGATGGACCCGGCTGAGACTTCGTTACACTTAGTGGCGGGCTTCTCTCGAGCGGGACTGGGGACGTAGTAGCTGGCCCTTCCTGGTTACAAGACACACTCTCTGGGAGTGGAGCTCCAGCCCCTATATATTGGACGAGCCGGGGGGTGACCTCTCCTACTGAACTGGGTGTGTCTTGACCGGGTTGTTAGGTCAACATGAGTGCTGGCTAATTAGCGGGTCCTTGAATTAACAAGGTCATGACGCCGGGTTGAGCTGATCTAGTGGTGGTGAGAATTCTGGTTCCCTTGGGTCAGGTCTGGACAGCTGTGTGCAGGTGTGGTCCTGCCCAGGTGTCTTGGTTAGGTGAGGTTGTAGGTCACACGGCTAACTCACGTCATTAGCGGGCGAGGTCAAGTCCCTAGGGTCGACCTGAGGTGTGTCAACCTGGAATGTGGTGGTACCACGAGGTCTGTAGTGTATTTGCTGTTATATGTGACATAATTCTGGGCTGTAAGCTTTGGTCTGACAATCAATCATTACACATGGTTGCAGCATAAACCTTAGGCTCTACTCCACCATATGATCCACTACATGGCAACCTGGACAAAGCATCTGTATCGTAATGATCCTCTGAACGTCTATACTGTACCTCATAGTCATATGCGGACAATATAACAGCTCATCTATGCATTCTTGCTGCAGCAAGTGTAGGAAGAGGTGATTTAGGACCCAAAATTGCTAAGAGAGGTTTGTGATCAGTTATTAAGACAAAATTCCTTCCATATAAATACTGGTGAAATTTCTTTACTCCAAATATGATAGACAAAGCCTCTTTCTCTATTTGTGCATAATTTTTCTCGCTTTGGGTAAGAGTTCTCAAGGCATATGCAATGGGTCTTTCTTCACCGTTATCCATAATATGACTTATGACAGCACCAAATCCATAGCCCGATGCATCACAAGCAAGCTTTGGCGTTCTACTGGTATCATAATGGACCAAAACATCAGTACTAGACAGAGCAGCTTTACAATCTTCAAATGACTTCTGAGTTGCACTGTTCCATTTCAATGGTATCCCTTTCTTTAACAGTTCATGCAGAGGGGCTAAAACTGATGAAAGACCACTCAAGAACCTTGAATAATACTGTATCATACCCAGGAAAGCTTTCAATTCACTGACATTTTTGGGAGTAGGTAAATTTACTATGGCTCTTACTTTATCTTCTACAGGTCTCAGCCCTTCTGCATCCACTTTGTAGCCAAGATAAGTTACTTCTTTAGCTAGGAATGAACATTTGCTCTTGTTGAACCTGACATTGTGTGCCAACAATCTTTCGAATACTGTGGCTAGAGTTTTGACATGATTTTGGATGTACAGTAACTGTCAACAATAAGGACATCATCCTGAAAGCATAACACATTGGGAAGAACCACAAGAATTTTGTCTCTGGTGCACTGAAATACTTTTGGTACACTTTTAACTCCATAAGGCAGGGGTTTCAAACATTAGGCCCGACATACTCTTGCATGCGGCCCGCGGCCCATTTGCTGCTCCAGCCTTACCTTGAGGATCTAAAACTAAATAGTGAGTGTATCCCTCAGCTGAATAAAATAGTCCGCTGTTTCCTAGAACAAAATACTCAATCAACATCTAATGGGCTAATGAAATATATATGAATCCTCGTGTTTCGAAGCCGGATTTGGTAAAACGTTACTCTGACCACCTAAGTGATACGGGTGGTCCCCATTAGAGGTTCACGGCGCCATAAGCTCGTTGAACAGGCTTTGTGTGAAATATAACAAAGTCTAGGACTGCTTTTAGTATCCTGGTGGTCCAGCGGTTAGCGTTCCCCGGTCACAGTCATAGGCTCAGGCCGTGGGGTCTGAATCCTGGCGGGCTGAGCAAGATTATGAGGTAAGTCCGCTGCGGCTTTTATTGGGCTGGGCTAATGAAATATAAGGCGATCCTCGGTTCTGAAGCCGACGGTAAAACGTTACTCTGACCACCTAAGTGATACGGGTGGTCCCCATTAGAGATTCACGGTGCCATAAGCTCGTTGAACAGGCTTTGTGTGAAATATAACAAAGTCTAGGACTGCTTTTAGTATCCTGGTGGTCCAGCGGTTAGCGTTCCCCGGTCACAGTCATACGCTTGTGGGCCGTGGGTTCGAATCCTGGCGGGTTGAGGTGTTGATTGTATGTAGAAGTCCACGTGCTTTATTGGGCTAATGAAATATATATGGATCCTCGTGTTTCGAAGCCGGATTTGGTAAAACGTTACTCTGAGCACCTAAGTGATACGGGGAGTCCCCATTCGAGGTTCACGGCGCCATAAGCTCGTTGAACAGGCTTTGTGTGAAATATAACAAAGTCTAGGACTGCTTTTAGTATCCTGGTGGTCCAGCGGTTAGCGTTCCCCGGTCACAGTCATGGGCTAGTGGGCCGTGGGTTCGAATCCTGGCGGGTTGAGGTGTTGATTGTATGTAGAAGTCCGCGTGCTATTGGGCTAATGAAATATATATGGATCCTCGTCTTTCGAAGCCGGATTTGGTAAAACGTTACTCTGACCACCTAAGTGATACGGGTGGTCCCCATTAGAGGTTCACGGCGCCATAAGCTCATTGAACAGGCTTTGTGTGAAATATAACAAAGTCTAGGACTGCTTTTAGTATCCTGGTGGTCCAGCGGTTAGCGTTCCCCGGTCACAGTCATGGGTTAGTGGGCCGTGGGTTCGAATCCTGGCGGGTTGAGGTGTTGATTATATATATATATATATATATATATATATATATATATATGTAACCGGTCGGAATTTACTGGACTTTATTTTCTCACTTGACTTGGGGTTTATTAAAGATTATAAGATGGTAATGGCAGTGGAAGCGCCCCTTTGAGAAAAATCCCGAACCGGCACAAGAACACTTAAATCTACTAAACAAAATGAATTGTCCGTGACCCGTGGAAGGATAGCGTCTGTGACTGGGATGAATGAGACACACTGTAAAATTTAGACACTTATATTCTCTCCAACACTACAAACACAATCAAATAATGGTACACCAATATGCGCACCTCTTAACTTGAACTTAAAACACTACTCTGGGGAATAAAAGTTATACATGATATAGAAATTATTAGAAACTCAGGCAACAATAAATTTGAAGTATTAAGAAATGTTGCTTGCACACATGAAACAGGCTTAAGGGCTTTCACAAAATAATATCAGTCACTTAGGAAATGGTATTAACAAATAAGAAATTAAATACTCTACAATGAATAGGCCTTAAGGGCTTTCAACAAAATAATATCAGTCACTGAAGAAATGGTAATAAAAAATAAGAAATTAAATACTCTACAATGAATAGGCCTTAAGGGCTTTCAACAACATAATATCAGTCCCTGAGGAGATGGTAATAAAAAATAAGAAATTAAATACTCTACAATGAATAGGCCTTAAGGGCACTCAACAAAATTATATCACCCCAACAGATGCACACTTCCTAACCTAACTTAACCACTACTCTGGGGAACAAAGGTTATACCTGAGATCGGAATTATAAAGAAAAATTAAATGCATTAAAAGAATCAAATCACAGTATCACTCTGGTTCCACTTAGTGACACAAACATTCAAAAACAATACTATCAAAATTGTTTAAGAAATATTAAACTACACACGTCACGATAATATCAGTAACTGAGAAATGGTATCAACTACACCCAAATATATTCACTATTATTAATATGTTACTGGGTCCACCAATACTCGTGAACCATGCTCCACCCAACTCAACATACACCCGTAATAAGGGAGATAAAATGTTCCTCTAGGTATCTCCTAGAGTCCTAGACTCATGGTCTCAGTGTGTGACCATTAATTTACTCAGATAGCCTCAGTGTACTCCCAGTGCGTCCATAAAGGGGAAGGGAGTGAGCCAATCAGACCTTGTACAGTTGAGAGAAGCTTTAGCTTCCCGTTAGCAAGAGGGTTTCACTGAGCTGCTCGAGTCATGTGGTGTTGTGAGCCGAGGTAGAGGAGAGCTGCTGACCCAACGATCGTCCCGTCGTCAGCTGCGCACCCAGACGGCTAGATTCCCTCAAGAGATCCTGTGATACCCCGCTAAACAGTGACAGGCCTACACTGATCAGTCCAATGGCGACAATCGCCACCCTCAATCATCAACGGCAGTCTCAAACGGCAGTCAATCTCTCGCAGTCAAACTCCGGTCAACTCCGGTCAACTCCAGTCAAGTGGGTTCTGACGGAAACCCTGAAATGAATTCACTGTTAGCTCTAGTTTACTTTACCACTGCCCTATCTAACCCTGTCTGAGATCGAATGAGACTTACTTGTTATACTGCAATAGCGCAGCACAGGTGACTAGGCCACGTGACTATTTCTGTGACTGACGCGCAGGGACGTCTTGTTTGCCTGACTGCTCCCCGTGACTGAGGGAGAGCCAGCATCGCGTCCTCTCAAGGCGTTAGCTTAGGCCTACGTGACATATTTTCCGCCTAACTAATAACTCCTTGGGACACTCGTAACATTATTCAGACTGATCAACGATCTATAATAATTTCAAATTCAATAATAGTCCCTTAACTTCATGAATCGCATCATTATTAATACGGCAAATTACATTTAATATCATATAGGCCTAGTTCCACAATCTCTCGCTATGTGCAGGGAGCGCTCTCTTCCCTCAGACGACCTTGAACGCTCAGTATCGCTAATGGCGGGGCATTTGAAATTACTCTGAAATTTCTGAATATTACAATCGACCCCCCTAAAAAAAAGACAGCACTGTCCTCATGTGCTGAGAAAAACATACATACGACCCCCCTAAAAATTTGTTCTAAGGACTGCATCTCACCCCTTTAAAGCGTTAAACGCAGCATTTCTGTCTTCTCTTCTCTCCTTTTCTCTCCCGCTAACATATATATATATATATATATATATATATATATATATATATATATATATATATATATATATATATATATATATATATATATATATATATATATATATATATATATATATATATATAGTGTGTATGTGTAACTTCTAGCTTCTACAATTCAATTGCCGAAATAAAAAATTTCTGATCTGTTTTAATCATTGAGAACATAAATTACAACAAAATCAGGTATTCATGAAAAACTTAAAAAAAAATAGTCCAGAAATCTATTTCCTAAGTAGTTTTGATGGCAAAAAATGTCAGAGTTGATGTTTACTATTCCCCAAAAAATTAAAAGTGCGCAAAGGTGAAAAGAGCAAAAATTGGCACACCTGCCTAAAACAACTTTAAAGTTAAAAAACTAAACATTTTTCTTCATACACAATTAATATCTGTTGATATCTATATCTTAAAAATATTTCTATATGAAAAAATGTTAAAGGGTAATTATGGTGAATTTTTTAAAACATGACTCCTCAGGGAGTCAATGGGACCAGCTGGGCTAATCACGCAATGACAAAAATTACAATCAACTCAGTTGCTGTACATTTAACTATGAAAATCAATGCCATAGGTCAGGTGAATTTCTTACATCAATTTTTATAATCTAATCAGAGATTGAGTTTGCCAAGAAAAATTGAAATGGACGTCAAATACACACGCTATTAACACTAGTTTTACAAACTCAGCAAGGCTGCGAACAAGGAACTATTCACAGGGATACGTTAGATTTTGGAGACTACAGGTTGACAGAATACTTCAGGAGATTAATGGCTTTCTTAAATAGACAACTGACACTAACTAAACTACAAATATCAGATTCTCTGATGTTTGGGCATCAAAATATTCTAACTTCAGTAGCAATTGGAAATTCATGGTTATCCCCAGGGACAATATCATGGGATGCAATTCGTACTGGCAGACTCGACACTCATATACTTAACAAGTGATACTAACAATAAAGACAGTTGAAGCTTTCTACATCACTCACAAAGGATCTTGAATGCTTCAACTGGAATCAGACATATCTAAGTTGACTCAAAACAATGGCGTTCTTTCTCACATTCAAACTCACTTTATAGAGAGAATGGTTTCAGGTAGTCAGAGAAAATGGACGGCACCCAAGCTTGGGAGCGATGAGAAAACGGACGCCTCAGATGGGAGACCGAATAAAAAAGGCATAGCAACATGTTTTGTGGGCTATTGAGCGTAATATGAATCATCTGATTTTACGTTAACTAGCGTGTACGCCCGTGGTAATTACACCGACACAACACTTTCTGGTAGATTGTTCCAAGAGTTCACAACTCTCACTCCGAAAAAGGTTATCCTTACAGTTTTCTGGACCTGTGGCTCCTTCAATCTTGAGCTGTGACCCCTTGTGGGGCGAGCGTCCGCCAGCTCCATGTAAGGACACGCGACTGAGTAATGCCCCTTGAGATGCTTATACAACTCAATAAGGTCGGCCCTTGGCCGTCTGTAGTATAAGCTAGGCAAGATCAGGCGCAGCAATCTCTCAGGGTAGTTGAGGTGCCGAAATGCAGGTAGTCTGGTGGCCCTCCTTTGAACATTTTCAAATAACTGATAGTCCCTAGCATATCTCGGGGACCAGACGGGGTGACAGTACTCCAGATGAGGAAGAACTTCACTCTTAAAGATCGTTACGAGGGACGGACCTTCTAGATATCTGAACGACCCTCTTACAAGACCCAATAATTTATTTGCCTGATTTACCTTCTTCTCGCAATGGCCCGAGAACTTCAGCTCATTGTCAACATACACACCAAGGTCCTTCTCACATTCAGTCTCAAATAGTGCAGTTTTTTCATCCCGTTGGGACATATGATGCGCCTCCTTACTGTTGGTACGCCCCAGGTGTATCCTCTTACACTTCGTGACATTGAATCTCAGCAGCCATTTCTTCGACCATTCTTGGAGTTCACACAGATCCTTCTGCAGCTTTTCACTGTCCGCATGGTTCTTGATTTCCCGAAATAACTTGGCAGCGTCGGCAAACATTGGTATGGAGAAGTGTACAACGTCAGGCATGTCATTTATCAAACAAACAAAAAACAGCGGGCCCAATACATTTCCGTGTGGTACCCTGCTTGTGACAGGTACGGACGATAATTTCGTGCCATTAATCACCACACACTGCTTGCGGTCATGTAGAAAGTCTTTTATCCACGCCAGGACAGCCCCAAAGGGACAAGGACCGGAGGAACCAAGCTGAATATATGCAGACTCATCCTCATGCCAATCCTCATCGAGGAAGAAACTTGTGGGTCTGGTGACAACAGGAATAAAGACAACCAGAGAAACGGACGATGAACGCTGCTCGTTATGCCGCGGAGATCACCCTCTTCAGATGTGTCGGACATTCCTCAGCATGTCCACAGGGAAGCGAACTTCCCTCGTAAGGGAAGAACGTCGCTGCTTCGCCAGCCTGGGTTGTAATCACCGGATAACGGAGTGCAGCCAGAAGATGGTATGTGGTATAGATGGCTGCTCTGGAGTACACTCGAGGCTTCTACACTTCACGGGAGTTCTGATGAGCAGTATCAAGGCTGCAAGCAGAGGGAAGGCCAGTTTTCCCTCTCCATTGGCACAATCATGAAGGAAAAGGGTAAATTAAACACCGAAGATATCGGTGTAAAAGTGGTTAGCGTAGGAGAAAGAAAGAGCCAATCCATCACTATCCCCAAGGTCATTGTTGTTTCACCAGGAAGAACCGGAACTCCCAGACAATAAGAAGCTTGCCGAACAGCGATTGGCGGGACTGAGAAATGCCGCCTGAAGAACCCAAGGCTCTCTCAGAGGTATCAAGAAGAGATGAGACGTCTAGTCGACGAGGGACATGCTGAGCAAGTCCCACGTCAATAACTCAGCGTTACACCCGGGAAGACCTGGTATCTCTCACACCACCCCGTGTTGAATCCCAACAAGCCAGAAGAGGTGAGAATAGTTTTGATTGTGCAGCCGAATATGAATTGATGTCATTAAACAGCCAGGTGATGCAAGGGCCAGACCTTAACAGCATTTTGATGGGAGTCCTCATCAAATTCAGACAAGGAAAGGTGGCACTCATGGCTGAGATCGAGGCAACTTTCCACTAAGTGCGAGTAGTACCCGAACATCGAGACGCCTTACGATTCTTATGGTGGAAGGATGACCAGCTGCCAGGGGCCCCGCCACTTTCCAAATGACAGTACATCTCTTTGGAGGTATGTGTAGCCCTTCATGAGCCGGGTATGCGCTACAACGAACATTCCAAGATTACAGGGAAAGTCTCCATGACGACATCAAGAAAGTGAATCGTAACTTCTACTTTGACGATCTGCTTCTCTCAGTAGATTCGCCGGGAAGGCAACGATAATTACCCATTTGCTGAGACAGCTGAGGAAGAAGGGCGGATTCAGACTTACGAAGTGGGTCTGTAATCACAGGGAAGTCCTCGAGGCAATTCCACAGACAGAGAAAGCCGTGGGAGTAAAGGAAGTCATTTGAAAGACGACAGGCTCCCCACTGAACGAGCGCTGGGAATCTTGTGGGACCTGGAAAAGGACGAACTAGAGGTCCAGGTCCAGGTCCAGATCCCTAAGAAACCAGAGACGAAACGAAGCCTTCTGGGTATGGTCAGCTCCATATATGTCCCACTGGGACTCATCGCTTCGAGCGTCACAAGAACCAAAATTATATATTCCAAGATGAGTGTAGACGAGGTATTGGGTGGGATGAAGAATCTCCTTCGTGTGTGGCAAGGCCAAGCTAGCCCCTCTGAAACAGCAGACCATACCTCGACTTGAGCTCTGCGCGGCAGTACTGGCTGCCAAGGCAGGCAAACAACTACGACGAGAACTTGAATTACAAATGGGCAGATCAGTGTTCTGGACAGACAGTACAGAACAATGGCGCCACGTGAAGTCGGCACTGAACACAACCGATGACGCTAGTTGTGGATTACATAGAACAGAGCTCAACGATGAGGGCAGGTAGATTCGGGGACCTGCTTTCCTCTTGTTGGAAGAAGACGGTTGGCAAAAGAGTCTAATAAGGATTCCAGACCTCACAGACGGAGACCCAGAGGTGAAGAAGGAAACCATGGTGCTGACGACGAACGCTGACCAGGGGGAGGGTATCCTCGATAAGCTATGGGCCAGGTACTCATCGTGGCATCGATTTCTGAATAGCATAGTGTGGATTAGAAGGTGTATGGAATGGCGGCTGGGGAAGCGAAAGAACAAACATCAAAGAAAACATCGACTCAAGGTCAGTGAATTAGAAGATGCAAAGTTAGTCGTCTCAAGATTGATATAAAGGAAGGGATTTCCCCACGAGATGGACGCGCTGGAACGAAGACACTCCATCAGGACTGGTGACGTAAGCAGACTGGAACCTTACCTGGGTGCAGACGGCCTGATCAGAGTAGGCGGCTGACTGAAGCTCCATCCAGAACAAAGAACCCCATATTGTTACCCAGGGACAAAAAACCACAGAACTTATCTTACAGGAGGTACATTCGACCAGGTGCTGGACACTCAGGACGCGAGCACACTCTAGCTGCTCTACGCGAGACATATTGAATACCCAAGTGCCGTAAGATGATCGACCGAGTACTACGTCCGTGTGTAATTTGTTGAAGAAGCAATTGGAAGCCTACCCACCAACGCAAAGCTGATCTGCCAGAGGACCGGGTACATCCATAAGAGCGACCATTCACCTGCACCGCAGTCGACTTTTTTTGGGTCCCTATATGGTTAAACAAGGCCAGGCCCTGGCGAAAAGATGGGGATGCTTGTTTACATGTCTGGCCACCCGAGCTACACATTTGAAAGTCCCCACCTCACTGCACACAGGCTCATTCATCAACGCCATGACGAGGTTTACTTCCCGCAGAGGACCTCCCAAGCGTCAGATCCGCACGGTGAAGAAGGTCCTCCAGGGGGTGATGGGCACACAGGTACTAGACGACGAGCGACTCAACACCCTGTTCTGTGCCATGGAAGAGATCGTCAACATGAGGCCCATCACCCCAGTATCCGACCACCCAAGAGACCTAGAAGCACTCACTCCGCTTCACCTACTGTGAATGCACGCGGGAACCCTACCCACTGGAGGCGATCAGTCCATACCGACAAAAATGGAAGCATGCCCAATTCATTGCAGACCAATTCTGAAGGAGGTGGGAATATCTCCTGACACTCTGACAGCGACAGAAGCTTACGGGCGCACCGCAACTTCCGCACTGGGGACATCGTCATCATATCTGTACATCCTCTCCCAAGGAGCCAATGGATACTGGGAAGGGTATTGGAGGCGGTACCGGATGATGACGGCCTGGAGCGGCGTGCCAAGGTGAAGACGAAGTACTCGGTGTTAAAACGTCCAGTGACAAAGCTCTGCCTATTGGAGGGAGTCGGAGAGTGAGACTCCCGGCAGACAATGGGTTTCGAGCAAACTCAACAGGGGCAGTGTTACCGCCACAGTAGGACAAACGAGAAGAGAGAGAGAAAGAGAGGGATAGAGAGAGAGAAAGAGAGGCAGGAGAGAGACAGAGTGTTGACAACGAACTTTGCTGAGGTGTTAAATGTGAAACAGATGGTCCTCGCCTCGG
>NW_024734402.1:0-19938 GCF_018991925.1 Homarus americanus | reverse complement strand
TATACTCGATCTAGGGACTTTGTTATACTCGATCAGGGGACTTTTTTATACTCGATCAAGGGACTTTGTTATACTCAACCAGAGGACTTTGTTATACTCGGTCAGGGGACTTTGTTATACTCAATTAGGGGACTTTGTTATACTCGATTAGGGGCCTTTGTTATACTCGATGAGGGGGCTTTGTTATACTCGACAAGGGGACTTTGTTATACTCGATCAGGGAACATTGTTATACTCGACCACGGAACTTTTTTATAATTAATCAGGGTACTTTGTTATACTCGATCAGGGGAATTTGTTATACTCGATAATGGGACTTTTTTATACTTGACCAATGGACTTTGTTATACTCGATGACGGACCTTTGTTATACTCGATCTAGGGACTTTGTTATACTCGAGAAGGGGACTTTGTTATACTTGATCAGGGGACTTTTATATACTCGACCAGAGGACTTAGTTTTACTCGATCAGGGGATGTGTTATACTCGATCAGGGGACATTGTTATACTCACCCAGAGGACTTTGTTATACTCGATTAGGGGACTTTGTTATACTCAATCAGGGGACTTTGTTATACTCGACCAGGGGACTTTGTTATACTCGATCAGGGGACTTTGTTATACTCGAGCAGGGGGCTTTGTTATACTCGATAAGGGGACTTTGCTATACTCGACCAGGGGACATTGTTATACACGATCAGGGGACTTTGTTATACTCGACCAGGGGACTTTTTTATAGTTGACCAATGGACTTTGTTATACTCGATGAGGAGCCTTTGTTTTACTTGACCAGGGGCCTTTGTTATACTCGATTAGAAAACTGTTATACTCGACCAGGGGACTTTGTTATACTCTACATGGGACTTTGTTATACTCGATCAGGGGATATGTTATACTCGATCAGGGGACTTTGTTATAGTGGGCCAGTGGACTTTTTTATACACGATCAGCGGACTTTGTTATACTGGACCATGGGACTTTTTTATACTCGATCAGGGGACTTTATTATACTCGACCAGGGGCCTTTGTTATACTCGATCACCGGACTTTGTTATACTCGATCCGGGGACTTTGCTATAATCGACCAGGGGACTTTGTTATACTCGATCAGGGGACTTTGTTATGCTAGACCAGGGGACTTTTTTATACTTGACCAATGGACTTTGTTATACTCGATGAGGGGCCTTTGTTATACTTGACCAGGGGCCTTTGTTATACTCGATTAGAAAACTGTTATACTCGACCAGGGGACTTTGTTATACTCCACCAGGGACTTTTGTTATACTCGATCAGGGGATATGTTATACTCGATCAGTGCTTTGTTATATACTCGATCAGGGGACTTTATTTATGCTCGATCTGGGGAACATATACTGGGCCAGGAGACTTGGTTTCCACTGGTCAGCAGACTTTGTTATACTTTCAACCAGGACTGTTATATACTCGATGAGGGCCTTTGTTATACTCGATGAGGGGCCTTTGTTATACTAGATCAGGGGACTTTGTTATACTCGATGAGGGGCCTTTTTTTGGACTCGATCAGGGGCCTTTGTTATACTCGATCAGGGGAATTTGTTATACTCGATCAGGGGACTTTCTTATACTCGAGCAGGGTGCTGTGTTATACTCGATTAGGGGACTTTGTTATACTCGATGAGGGGCCTGTGCCTCTCGATCTGGGGACTTTATTTATGGACCATGGGACTTTGTTATATAATCAGGGGGACTTTGTTATTCACCAGAGCCAGAGGACTTTGTTATACTCGATCAGGGAACTTTGTTATACTCGATCAGGGGACTTTGTTATACTCGACCAGGGGACTTTGTTATACTCGACCAGAGGCCTTTGTTATACTCTGTCAGGGGACGTTTTTATACTCGTCCTGGGGGCTTTGTTATATGATTAAAGAAAACTTTTATACTCGACCAGGGACTTTGTTATACTCCACCGGACTGTATATCCTCGATCAGGGGATATGTTGGCGCTGATCAGGGGACTTTGTTATACTCGTCCAGGGGTCTTTGTTATACTCGATCAGGGGCCTTTGTTATACTTGATCAGGGGGCTTTGTTATACACGATCAGGGGACTTTGTTATTCTCGTCCAGGGGGCTTTGTTATACTAGGATCAAGGGGCTTTGCTATATACTCGTCCCAGGGGCTTTGTTATACTGGATCAAGGGACTTTTGTTATTCTCGACCAGGGGACTTTGTTATACTCGACCAGAGGCCTTTGTTATACTCGGTCAGGGGACTTTGTTATAATTGATCAGGGGACTTTGTTATGCTCGATCTGGGGACTTTGTTATACTGAGACAGGAGACTTTGTTATACTCGATCAGGGGATATATATTTACTCGATCAGGGGACTTTGTTATACTCGATCAGGGGACTTTGTTATACTCGACCAGGGGACATTTTTATACTTGACAATGGACTTTGTTATACTCAATGAGGGGCCTTTGTTATACTCGATAAGGGGACTTTTTTATACTCGACCTGAGGACTTTGCTATACTCGATCAGGGGATATATTATACTCGATCTGGGGACTTTGTTATACTCAATCAGGGGAATTTGTTATACTCGATTAGGGGCCTTTGTTATACTCGATGAGGGGGCTTTGTTATACTCGACCATGGGACTTTGTTATACTCGATCAGGGAACATTGTTATACTCGACCACGTAACTTTTTTATAATTAATCAGGCGACTTTGTTATACTCGATCAGGGGAATTTGTTATACTCGACCATGGGACTTTTTTATACTTGACCAATGGACTTTGTTATACTTGATGAGGGACCTTTGTTATACTCAATCAGAGGACTTTGTTATACTCGACCTGGGGACTTTGTTATACTCGATCAGGGGACTTTCATATACTCGAGCATGGGGCTTTGTTATACTCGATCAGGGGACTTTGTTATATTCGATCAGGAAGATTTGTTTTACTCGATCAGGAGACTTTGCTATACTCGACCAGGGGACATTGTTATACACGATCAGGGGACATTGTTATACTCGACCAAGGGACTTTTTTATACTTGACCAATGGACTTTGTTATACACGATGAGGGGCCTTTGTTATACTTGACCAGGGGCCTTTGTTATACTCGATTAGAAAACTGTTATACTCGACCAGGGGACTTTGTTATATTCTACCAGGGACTTTGTTATTCTCGATCAGGGGATATGTTATACTCGATTAGGGGACTTTGTTATACTGGGCCAGGTGACATTTTTATAGACGATCAGCGGACTTTGTTATACTGGACCATGGGACTTTTTTATACTCGATCAGGGGAATTTGTTATACTCGATAAGGGGACTTTGTTAGACTCGAACAGGGGACTTTGTTATACTCGACCAGGGGACTTTGTTATACTCGATTAGGCGGCTTTGTTATACTCAATCAGGGGACTTTGTTATACTCGATGAGGGGCCTTTGTTATACTCGATCAGGGGCCTTTGTTATACAAGATTAGGGGACTTTGTTATACTCGATTAAGGGCCTTTTTTGGACTCGATCACGGGCCTTTGTTATACTCAATTAGGGGACTTTGTTATACTCGATCAGGGGACATTCTTATACTCGAGCAAGGGACTTTGTTATACTCTATCAGGGGACTTTGCTATACTCGACAAAGGGGACTTTGTTATGCTCGATTAGGGGACTTTGTTATACTCGACCAGGGGACTTTTTTATACTTGACCAATGGACTTTGTTATACTCGATGAGGGGCCTTTGTTATACTCGATCAGGGGACTTTGTTATACTCGACCATGAGACTTTGTTATACTCGATCAGGGGACTTTTTTATACTCGACCAGAGGACTTTGTGATACTAGTATCAGGGGACTTTGTTATTTTCGCCCATGGGACTTTGTTTTTCTTGATCAGGGCCCTTTGCTATACTCGACCAGGGGTCATTGTTATAATTGATCAGGGGACTTTGTTATGCTCGATATTGTGGACTTTGTTATACTGGGCCAGGGGACTTTTTTATTCTCGATCAGCGGACTTTGTTATACTGGACCATGGGACTTTTTTATACTCGATCAGGGGACTTTATTATACTCGATCAGGGGACTTTTGTTATACTCGATCAGGGGCCTTTGTTATACTCGACCAGGGGCCTTTGTTATACTCGATCACCGGACTTTGTTATACTCGATAAGGGGACTTTGTTATACTCGATAAGGGGAATTTGTTATACTAGATAAGAGGACTTTGTTAGACTCGAACAGGGGACTTTGTTATACTCGACCAGGGGACTTTGTTATACTCGATTAGGCGGCTTTGTTATACTCAATCAGGGGACTTTGTTATACTCGATGAGGGGCCTTTGTTATACTCGATCAGGGGCCTTTGTTATACTAGATCAGGGGACTTTGTTATACTCGATTAAAGACCTTTTTTCGACTCGATCACGGGCCTTTGTTATACTCAATCAGGGGACTTTGTTATACTCGATGAGGGGCCTTTGTTATACTCGATCAGGGGACTTTGCTATAATCGACCAGGGGACTTTGTTATACACGATCAGGGGACTTTGATATACTAGACCAGGGGACTTTTTATACTTGACCAATGGACTTTGTTATACTCGATGAGGGGCCTTTGCTATACTTGACCAGGGGCCTTTGTTATACTCGATTAGAAAACTGTTATACTCGACCAGGGGACTTTGTTATACTCAACCAGGGACTTTGTTATACTCGATCACGGGATATGTTATACTCGATCAGGAGACTTTGTTATACTCAGTTCAGGGGACTTTGTTATACTCGTCTAGTCGGCTTTGTTATACTAGGATCAGGGGACTTTGTTATAATCGATCAGAGGACTTTGTCTTACTCGATCAGGGCCCTTTGTTATACTCGACCAGGGGACTTTGTTATACTCGATCAGGGGACTTTGTTATACTCGTCCATGGGGCTTTGTTATACTCGACTATGGGACTTTGTTATAATCGATCAGGGGACTTTCTATGCTCGATATGGGGACTTTGTTATACTGGGCCAGGGGACTTTTTATACTCGATCAGCGGACTTTGTTATACTGGACCAGGGGACTTTTTTATACTTGATCAGGGGACTTTGTTATACTCGATCAGGGGACTTTTGTTATACTCGATCTAGGGACTTTGTTATATTCGACCAGGGGCCTTTTTTATGCTCGATCACCGGACTTTGTTATACTCGATAAGGGGACTTTGTTATACTCGTCCAGGGGGCTTTGTTATACTCTATCAGGGGACTTTGTTATACTCGATCAGGGGACTTTGTTATACTCGACCAGGGACTTTGTTATACTCGATGAGGGGCCTTTGTTATACTCGATCAGGGTGCCTTTGTTATACTAGATCAGGGGACTTTGTTATACTCGATTAGGGGCATTTTTTGGACTCGATTAGGGGCCTTTGTTATACTCGATCAGGGGATTTTGTTATACTCGATCAGGGGACTTTCTTATACTCGAGCAGGGGGATTTGTTATGCTCGATCAGGGGACTTTGTTATACTCGATCAGGAGGCTTTGTTATACTCGATCAGGGGACTTTGCTATACTCGATAAGGGGACTTTGTTATACTCGATAAGAGGAATTTGTTATACTCGATCAGGGGACTTTGTCTTACTCGATCAGGGCCCTTTGCTATACTCGACCAGGGGACTTTGTTATAATCGATCAGGGGACTTTGTTATGCTCGATATGGGAACTTTGTTATACTGGGCCAGGGTACTTTTTTATACTCGATCAGGGGACTTTGTTATACTAGTATCAGGGGACTTTGTTATACTGGACCAGGGGACATTGTTATACTCGATCAGGGGACTTTGTTATTCTCGACTAGGGGACTTTGTTATACTCAGTCAGGGACTTTGTTAATATCGATCAGGGGACTTTGTTATGCTCGATCTGGGGACTTTGTTATGCTGGGCCAGGAGACTTTGTTATACTCGATCAGGGGATATGTTATACTCGACCAGGGGACTTTGTTATACTGGACCAGGGGACATTGTTATACTCGATCAGGGGACTTTGTTATTCTCGATTAGGGGACTTTGTTATACTCGTCCAGGGGGCTTTGTTATACTCGATCAGGGGACTTTCTTATACTCGATCAGGGGACTTTGTCTTACTCGATCAGGCCCCTTTGCTATACTCGACCAGGGGACTTTGTTATAATCGATCAGGGGACTTTGTTATGCTCGATATGGGGACTTTGTTATACTGGGCCAGGGGACTTTTTTATGCTCGATCAGGGGACTTTGTTATACTCGATCAAGGGACTTTTGTTATACTCGATCAGGGGACATTGTTATACTCGACCAGGAGCCTTTGTTATACTCGATCACCGGACTTTGTTATTCTCGATAAGGGGTCTTTGTAATACTCGATAAGGGGAATTTGTTATACTCGATAAGGGGACTTTGTTAGACTCGAACAGGGGACTTTGTTATACTCGACCAGGGGACTTTGTTATACTCGATTAGGCGGTTTAGTTATACTCGATCAGGTGACTTTGTTATACTCGATGAGGGGCTTTTCTTATACTTGATCAGGGGCCTTTGTTATACTAGATCAGTGGACTTTGTTATACTCGACTTGGGGCCTTGTTTGGACTCGATCAGGGGCCTTTGTTATACTTGATCAGGGGACTTTCTTATACCCGATCAAGGGACTTTCTTATACTCGAGCAGGGGGCTTTGTTGTACTCGATGATGGGACTTTGTTATATTCGATGAGGAGGCTTTGTTATACTCGATCAGGGGACTTTGCTATACTCGACCAGGGGTCTTTGTTATACTCGATCAGGGGACTTGCTATATTCGTCCAGGGGACTTTTTTATACCTGACCAATGGACTTTGTTATACTAGATGAGAGGCCTTTGTTATACTTGATCAATGGACTTTGTTATACTCAATGAGGGACCTTTGTTATACTCGATCAGGGAACATTTTTAAACTCGACCAGAGGACTTTGTTATATTCGATCAGGGGATATGTTTTACTCGATCACTGGACTTTGTTATACTCGATTAGGGGCCTTTGTTTTACTCGATGAGGGGGCTTTGTTATATTCGACCAGGGGACTTTTTTATACTCGATCAGGGAACTTTGTTATACTCAACCAGGGGACTTTTTCAAAATTAAACAGGGGACTTTGTCATACTCGATCAGGGGAATTTTGTTATACTCGATCAGGGGACTTTGTTATACTCAACCAGAGGACTTTGTTATACTCGATCAGGGGACTTTGTTATACTCGATCTGGGGACTTTGTTATCCTCGATCAGGGGACTTTGAATTACTCGGCCAGGGGACTTTGTTATACTCGATCAGGGGACTTTTTTATACTCGATCTGGTGACTTTGTTATACTCGACCAGGGGACTTTCTTATACTTGACCAATGGACTTTGTTATACTCAATGAGGGGCCTTTGTTATACTCGATCAGGTGACTTTCTTATACTCGACCAGGGGACTTTGTTATATGTGATCAGGGGACTTTTTTATACTCGATCAGGAGACTTGTTATACTCAACCAGAGGACTTTGCTATACTCGATCAGGGGACTTTGTTATACTCAATCAGGGGACTTTGTTATACTAGATCAGGGGACTTTGTTATACTCGATTAGGGGCATTTTGGACTCGATCAGGGGCCTTTGTTATACTCGATCAAGGGACTTTGTTATACTCGATCAGGGGACTTTGTTATACTCAACCAGGGGACTTTTTTATACTTGACCAATGGACTTTGTTATACTCGATGAGGGGCCTGTGTTATACTCGATCTGGGGACTTTGTTATACTGGACCTTGGGACTTTGTTATACTTGATCAGGGGACTTTGTTATTCTCGACCAGAGGACTTTGTTATACTCGATCAGGGGATATATTATACTCGATCAGGGTACTTTGTTATACTTGATTTGGGGACATAGTTATACTCGATCAGGGGACTTTGTTATACTCGATCAGAGGACTTTGTTATAGTCGACCAGGGGCCTTTGTTATACTCGATTAGAAAACTTTTTATACTCGACCAGGGGACTTTGTTATACTCCACCAGGGACTTTGTTATACTCGATCAGGGGATATGTTGTACTCGATCAAGGGACTTTGTTATACTCGGTCCAGGGGTCTTTGTTATACTCGTCCAGTGCGCTTTGTTATACTAGGATCAGGGGACTTTGTTATGCCCGATCTGGGGACTTTGTTATACTCGTCCAGGGGGCTTTGTTATACTAGGATCAGGAGGCTTTGTTATACTCGTCCAAGGGGCTTTGTTATACTAGGATCAAGGGACTTTGTTATTCTCGACCAGGGGACTTTGTTATACTCGACCAGAGGCCTTTGTTATACTCGGTCAGGGGACTTTGTTATAATTGATCAGGGGACTTTGTTATGCCTCGATCTGGGGACTTTGTTATACTGGGCCAGGAGACTTTGTTATACTCGATCAGGGGATATATATTTACTCGATCACGGACTTTGTTATACTCGATGAGGAGTTTTTTATACTCGATCAGGGGATCTTTTGCTATACCGGATCAGGGGACCTTTGTTATACCTGATCAGGGACTTTTGTTATACTCGACCAGGGGACATTTTTACTTGACAATGGACTTTGTTATACTCAATGAGGGGCCTTTTATACTCGATCTAGGACTTTGTTATACTCGATCTAGGGACTTTGTTATACTCGATCAGGGGACTTTTTTAAACTCGATCAAGGGACTTTGTTATACTCAACCAGAGGACTTTGTTATACTCGGTCAGGGGACTTTGTTATACTCAATCAGGGGACTTTGTTATACTCGATTAGGGGCCTTTGTTATACTCGATGAGGGGGCTTTGTTATACTCGACCAGGGGACTTTGTTATACTCGATCAGGGAACATTGTTATACTCGACCACGGAACTTTTTTATAATTAATCAGGGTACTTTGTTATACTCGATCAGGGGAATTTGTTATACTCGACCAAGGGACCTTTTTATACTTGACCAATGGACTTTGTTATACTCGTTGACGGACCTTTGTTATACTCGATCTAGGGACTTTGTTATACTCGAGAAGGGGACTTTGTTATACTCGATCAGGGGACTTTTTTATACTCTCGACATGGGGGCTTTATTATACTCCGGATCAGGGACTTTACATAATTTCGGATCAGGAAGATCAGAGCTTTACTCTCGATCAGGGACTTTGCTATACCCATCAGGGGACATTGTTATACACGATCAGGCTTATTATTGTTATACCTTATCAAGGACTTTTTGATACTGACCAATGGACTTTTGTTATACACGATGAGGGGCCTTGTTATATTCTGGACCAGGGCCTTTGTTATACTCTCGATTAGAAACTGTTATATCGACCAGGGACTTTGTTATATTCACCAGGACTTTGTTATACTCGATCAGGGGATATGTTATACTCGATTAGGGGACTTTGTTATACTGGGCCAGGTGACATTTTTATAGACGATCAGCGGACTTTGTTATACTGGACCATGGGACTTTTTTATACTCGATCAGGGGAATTTGTTATACTCGATAAGGGGACTTTGTTAGACTCGAACAGGGGACTTTGTTATACTCGACCAGGGGACTTTGTTATACTCGATTAGGCGGCTGTGTTATACTCAATCAGGGGACTTTGTTATACTCGATGAGGGGCCTTTGTTATACTCGATCAGGGGCCTTTGTTATACAAGATCAGGGGACTTTGTTATGCTCGATTAAGGGCCTTTTTTGGACTCGATCACGGGCCTTTGTTATACTCAATTAGGGGACTTTGTTATACTCGATCAGGGGACATTCTTATACTCGAGCAGGGGGCTTTGTTATACTCGATCAGAGGACTTTGCTATACTCGACAAAGGGGACTTTGTTATGCTCGATTAGGGGACTTTGTTATACTCGACCAGGGGACTTTTTTATACTTGACCAATGGACTTTATTATACTCGATGAGGGGCCTTTGTTATACTCGATCAGGGGACTTTGTTATACTCGACCAGGAGACTTTGTTATACTCGATCAGGGGACTTTTTTATACTCGACCAGAGGACTTTGTGATACTAGTATCAGGGGACTTTGTTATTTTCGCCCATGGGACTTTGTTTTTCTTGATCAGGGCCCTTTGCTATACTCGACCAGGGGTCATTGTTATAATTGATCAGGGGACTTTGTTATGCTCGATATGGGGACTTTGTTATACTGGGCCAGGGGACTTTTTTATTCTCGATCAGCGGACTTTGTTATACTGGACCATGGGACTTTTTTATACTCGATCAGGGGACTTTATTATACTCGATCAGGGGACTTTTGTTATACTCGATCAGGGCCTTTGTTATACTCGACCAGGGGCCTTTGTTATACTCGATCACCGGACTTTCTTATACTCGATAAGGAGACTTTGTTATACTCGATAAGGGGAATTTGTTATACTCGATAAGAGGACTTTGTTAGACTCGAACAGGGGACTTTTTTATACTCGACCAGGGGACTTTGTTATACTCGATTAGGCGGCTTTGTTATACTCAATCAGGGGACTTTGTTATACTCGATGAGGGGCCTTTGTTATACTCGATCAGGGGCATTTGTTATACTAGATCAGGGGACTTTGTTATACTCGATTAAAGACCTTTTTTCGACTCGATCACGGGCCTTTGTTATACTCAATCAGGGGACTTTGTTATACTCGATGAGGGCCCTTTGTTATACTCGATCAGGGGACTTTGCTATAATCGACCAGGGGACTTTGTTATACACGATCAGGGGACTTTGATATACTAGACCAGGGGACTTTTTATACTTGACCAATGGACTTTGTTATACTCGATGAGGGGCCTTTGCTATACTTGACCAGGGGCCTTTGTTATACTCGATTAGAAAACTGTTATACTCGACCAGGGGACTTTGTTATACTCAACCAGGGACTTTGTTATACTCGATCACGGGATATGTTATACTCGATCAGGAGACTTTGTTATACTCAGTTCAGGGGACTTTGTTATACTCGTCTAGTCGGCTTTGTTATACTAGGATCAGTGGACTTTGCTATAATCGATCAGAGGACTTTGTCTTACTCGATCAGGGCCCTTTGTTATACTCGACCAGGGGACTTTGTTATACTCGATCAGGGGACTTTGTTATACTCGTCCATGGGGCTTTGTTATACTCGACTATGGGACTTTGTTATAATCGATCAGGGGACTTTCTATGCTCGATATGGGGACTTTGTTATACTGGGCCAGGGGAGTTTTTTATACTCGATCAGCGGACTTTGTTATACTGGACCAGGGGACTTTTTTATACTTGATCAGGGGACATTGTTATACTCAATCAGGGGACTTTTGTTATACTCGATCTAGGGACTTTGTTATACTCGACCAGGGGCCTTTTTTATACTCGATCACCGGACTTTGTTATACTCGATAAGAGACTGTTATGCTCGTCCACTGTTATACTCTATCAGGACTTTGTTATAGACCTAGAAAACTTTTTATACTCGACCAGGGGACTTTGTTATACTCCACCAGGGACTTTGTTATACTCGATCAGGGGATATGTTATACTCGATCAGGGGACTTTGTTATACTCGGTTCAGGGGACTTTGTTATACTCGTCCAGGGGCTTTTTTATACTAGGATCAGGGGACTTTGTTATGCCGATCTGGGACTTTGTTATCTCATCCAGGGGCTTTGTTATACTAGGATCAGGAGGCTTTGTTATACTCGTCCAGGGGGCTTTGTTATACTATCAGGGGACTTTGTTATATCGATCAGGGGACTTTGTTATACTCGACCAGGGGACTTTGTTATACTCGATCAGGAGGCCTTTGTTATACTCGATCAGGGGCCATTGTTATACTAGATCAGGGGACTTTGTTATACTCGATTAGGGGCATTTTTTGGACTCGATCAGGGGCCTTTGTTATACTCGATCAGGGGATTTTGTTATACTCGATCAGGGGACTTTCTTATACTCGAGCAGGGGGATTTGTTATGCTCGATCAGGGGACTTTGTTATACTCGATCAGGAGGCTTTGTTATACTCGATCAGGGGACTTTGCTATACTCGATAAGGGGACTTTGTTATACTCGATAAGAGGAATTTGTTATACTCGATCAGGGGACTTTGTCTTACTCGATCAGGGCCCTTTGCTATACTCGACCAGGGGACTTTGTTATAATCGATCAGGGGACTTTGTTATGCTCGATATGGGAACTTTGTTATACTGGGCCAGGGTACTTTTTTATACTCGATCAGGGGACTTTGTTATACTAGTATCAGGGGACTTTGTTATACTGGACCAGGGGACATTGTTATACTCGATCAGGGGACTTTGTTATTCTCGACTAGGGGACTTTGTTATACTCAGTCAGGGACTTTGTTAATATCGATCAGGGGACTTTGTTATGCTCGATCTGGGGACTTTGTTATGCTGGGCCAGGAGACTTTGTTATACTCGATCAGGGGATATGTTATACTCGACCAGGGGACTTTGTTATACTGGACCAGGGGACATTGTTATACTCGATCAGGGGACTTTGTCTTACCCGATCAGGCCCCTTTGCTATACTCGACCAGGGGACTTTGTTATAATCGATCAGGGGACTTTGTTATGCTCGATATGGGGACTTTGTTATACTGGGCCAGGGGACTTTTTTATGCTCGATCAGGGGACTTTGTTATACTCGATCAAGGGACTTTTGTTATACTCGATCAGGGGACATTGTTATTCTCGACCAGGAGCCTTTGTTATCCTCGATCACCGGACTTTGTTGCTCGATAAGGGGACTTTACTCGATAAGGGGAATTTGTTATACGCGATAAGGGGACTTTGTTAGAATCGAACAGGGACTTTGTTATACTCGATCAGGGGACTTTGTTATACTCGTCCTGGGGGCTTTGTTATACTCGATCAGGGGACTTTGTTATACTCGATTAGGGACTTTGTTATACTCGACAAGGGGACTTTTTTATACTATACCAATGGACTTTGTTATACTCGATGAGGGGCCTTTGTTATACTTGATCTGGGGACTTTGTTATACTCGAGCAGAGGACTTTGGCATATTCGATCAGGGGATATGTTATACTCGATCAGGGGACTTTGTTATACTTGATTAGGGGACTTTGTTATACTCGATCAGGGGACATTGTTATACTCCACCAGGGGCCTTTGTTATACTTCGATGACTTTGTTATACTCGATAAGGGGTCTTTGTAATACTCGATAAGGGGAATTTGTTATACTCGATAAGGGGACTTTGTTAGGCTCGAACAGGGGACTTTGTTATACTCGACCTGGGGACTTTGTTATACTCGATTAGGCGGCTTAGTTATACTCGATCAGGTGACTTTGTTATACTCGATGAGGGGCTTTTCTTATACTTGATCAGGGGCCTTTGTTATACTAGATCAGTGGACTTTGTTATACTCGATTAGGGGCCTTTTTTGGACTCGATCAGGGGCCTTTGTTATACTCTATCAGGTGATTATCTTATACCCGATCAAGGGACTTTCTTATACTCGAGCAGGGGGCTTTGTTATACTCGATGATGGGACTTTGTTATATTCGATGAGGAGGATTTGTTATACTCGATTAGGGGACTTTGCTATACTCGACCAGGGGACTTTGTTATACTCGATCACCGGACTTTGTTATACTCGATAAGGGGACTTTGCAATACTCGATAAGGGGAATTTGTTATACTCGATAAGGGGACTTTGTTAGACTTGAACAGGGGACTTTGTTATACTCGACCAGGGGACTTTGTTATACTCGATTAGGCGGCTTAGTTATACTCGATCAGGTGACTTTGTTATACTCGATGAGGGGCTTTTCTTATACTTGATCAGGGGCCTTTGTTATACTAGATCAGTGGACTTTGTTATACTCGATTAGGGGCCTTTTTTGGACTCGATCAGGGGCCTTTGTTATACTCGATCAGGTGACTTTCTTATACCCGATCAAGGGACTTTCTTATACTCGAGCAGGGGGCTTTGTTATACTCGATGATGGGACTTTGATATATTCGATGAGGAGGATTTGTTATACTCGATTAGGGAATTTGCTATACTCGACCAGGGGACTTTGCTATACTCGACCAGGGGACTTTTTTATACCTGACCAATGGACTTTGTTATACTAGATGAGAGGCCTTTGTTATACTTGATCAATGGACTTTGTTATACTCAATGAGGGACTTTTGTTATACTCGATCAGGGGACTTTTTTATACTCGACCAGAGGACTTTGTTATACTCGATCAGATTATATGTTATACTCGATCACTGGACTTTGTTATACTCGATTAGGGGCCGTTGTTTTACTCGATGAGGGGGCTTTGTTATATTCGACCAGGGGACTTTTTCAAAATTAAACAGGGGACTTTGTCATACTCGATCAGGGGAATTCTGTTATACTCGATCAGGGGAAATGTTATATTCGATCAGGGGACTTTGTTATACTCAACCAGAGGACTTTGTTATACTCGATCAGGGGACTTTGTTATACTCGATTTGGGGACTTTGTTATCCTCGATCAGGGGACTTTGTTATACTCTGCCAGGGGACTTTGTCATACTCGATCAGGGGACTTTGTTATACTCGTTCTGGGGACTTTGTTATTATCGACCAGGGGACTTTCTTATACTTGACCAATGGACTTTGTTATACTCAATGAGGGGCCTTTGTTATACTCGATCAGGTGACATTCTTATACTCGACCAGGGGACTTTGTTATATGTGATGTGGGGACTTTTTTATACTCGATCAGGGGAATTGTTATACTCAACCAGAGGACTTTGCTATACTCGATCAGGAGACTTTATTATACTCAATCCGGGGACTTTGTTATACTCGATGAGGGGCCTTTGTTATACTCGATGAGGGGGATTTGTGATACTCGACCAGGGGACTTTGTTATACTCGACCAGGGGACTTTGTTATACTCGATCAGGGGACTTTGTTATATTCGATCAAGGGACTTTTGTTTTCTCGATCAGGGGACTTTGTTATACTTGACGAGGGGCCTTTGTTATACTCGATCACCGGACTTTGTTATACTCGATAAGGGGACTTTGTTATACTCGATAAGGGGAATTTGTTATACGCGATAAGGGGACTTTGTTAGACTCGAACAGGGGACTTTGTTATACTCGACCAGGGGACTTTGTTATACTCGATTAGGCGGATTTGTTATACTCGATGAGGGGACTTTGTTATACTCGATGAGGGGCCTTTGTTATACTCGATCTGGGGCCTTTGTTATACTAGATCAGGGGACTTTGTTATACTTGACCAATGGACTTTGTTATACTCGATGAGGGTCCTTTGTTATACTCGGTCTGGGGACTTTGTTATACTCGAGCAGGGGACTTTGTTATACTCCATCAGGGGACTTTTTTATACTCGACCAGAAGACTTTGTTATACTCGATTAGGGGACTTTGTTATACTCGACCAGGGGACTTTCTTATACTTGACCAATGGATTTTGTTATACTCAATGAGGGGCCTTTGTTATACTCGATCAGGGGACTTTGTTATACTCGACCAGTGGACTTTTTTATTCTCGACCAGAGTACTTTGTTATACTCGATCAGGGGACTTTTTTATACTTGACCAATGGACTTTGTTATACTCAATGAGGGGCCTTTGTTATACTCGTTCAGGGGACTTTGTTATACTCGACCAGGGGGCTTTGTTATATACGATCAGGGGACTTTTTTATACTCCATCAGGGACTTTGTTATACTCAACCAGAGGACTTTGTTATACTCGACCAGGGGACTTTGTTATATACGATCAGGGGACTTTTTTATACTCCATCAGGGACTTTGTTATACTCAACCAGAGGACTTTGTTATACTCGATCAGGGGACTTTGTTTTACTCAATCAGGGGACTTTCTTTTACTCGATTAGAGACCTTTGTTATACTCGATCATTGGACTTTGTTATACTCGACAAGGGGACTTTTTTATAATTAATCAGGGGTCTTTGTCATACTCGATCAGTGGACTTTCCTATATTTGACCAATGGACTTTGCTATACTCGATGTGGGACTTTTGTTATACTCGATCAGGGGACTTTGTTATACTCGACCAGGGGACTTTGTTATACTCGATCAGGGGACTTTGTTATACGCGAGCAGAGGACTTTGGTATATTCGATCAGGGGATATGTTATACTCGATCAGGGGACTTTGTTATACTTGATTAGGGGACTTTGTTATACTCGATCAGGGGACTTTGTAATACTCGATCAGAGGACTTTGTTATACTCGACCCGGGGCCTTTGTTATACTCGATGAGAAAACTTTGTTATACTCGACCCGGGGACTTTGTTATACTCCACCAGGGACTTTGTTATACTCGATCAGGGGATATGTTATACTCGATCAGGGGACTTTGTTATGCTCGGTTCAGGGGTCTTTGTTATACTCGTCCGGTGGGCTTTGTTATAATAGGATCAGGGGACTTTGTTATACTCGATCAGGGGACTTTGTCTTACTCGATGAGGGCCCTTTGTTATACTCGACCAGGGGACTTTGTTATAATCGATCAGGGGACTTTGTTATGCTCGATCTGGGGACTTTGTTATACTGTGCCAGGAAACGTTGTTATCCTCGATGAGGGGATACATTATATTCGATCAGGTGACTTTGTTATACTGGACCAGGAAACTTTGTTATACTCAGTCAGGGACTTTGTTAATATCGATCAGGGGACTTTGTTATGCTCGATCTGGGGACTTTGTTATGCTGGGCCAGGAGACTTTGTTATACTCGATCAGGGGATATGTTATACTCGACCAGGGGACTTTGTTATACTGGACCAGGGGACATTGTTATACTCGATCAGGGGACTTTGTTATTCTCGATCAGGGGACTTTGTTATACTCGTCCAGGGGGCTTTGTTATACTCGATCAGGGGACTTTCTTATACTCGATCAGGGGACTTTGTCTTACTCGATCAGGCCCCTTTGCTATACTCGACCAGGGGACTTTGTTATAATCGATCAGGGGACTTTGTTATGCTCGATATGGGGACTTTGTTATACTGGGCCAGGGGACTTTTTTATGCTCGATCAGGGGACTTTGTTATACTCGATCAAGGGACTTTTGTTATACTCGATCAGGGGACATTGTTATACTCGACCAGGAGCCTTTGTTATACTCGATCACCGGACTTTGTTATACTCGATAAGGGGTCTTTGTAATACTCGATAAGGGGAATTTGTTATACTCGATAAGGGGACTTTGTTAGACTCGAACAGGGGACTTTGTTATACTCGACCAGGGGACTTTGTTATACTCGATTAGGCGGCTTAGTTATACTCGATCAGGTGACTTTGTTATACTCGATGAGGGGCTTTTCTTATACTTGATCAGGGGCCTTTGTTATACTAGATCAGTGGACTTTGTTATACTCGATTTGGGGCCTTTTTTGGACTCGATCAGGGGCCTTTGTTATACTTGATCAGGGGACTTTCTTATACCCGATCAAGGGACTTTCTTATACTCGAGCAGGGGGCTTTGTTGTACTCGATGATGGGACTTTGTTATATTCGATGAGGAGGCTTTGTTATACTCGATCAGGGGACTTTGCTATACTCGACCAGGGGACTTTGTTATAACGATCAGGGGACTTGCTATATTCGTCCAGGGGACTTTTTTATACCTGACCAATGGACTTTGTTATACTAGATGAGAGGCCTTTGTTATACTTGATCAATGGACTTTGTTATACTCAATGAGGGACCTTTGTTATACTCGATCAGGGGACTTTTTTATACTCGACCAGAGGACTTTGTTATACTCGATCAGGGGATATGTTTTACTCGATCACTGGACTTTGTTATACTCGATTAGGGGCCTTTGTTTTACTCGATGAGGGGGCTTTGTTATATTCGACCAGGGGACTTTTTTATACTCGATCAGGGAACTTTGTTATACTCAACCAGGGGACTTTTTCAAAATTAAACAGGGGACTTTGTCATACTCGATCAGGGGAATTTTGTTATACTCGATCAGGGGATATGTTATATTTGATCAGGGGACTTTGTTATACTCAACCAGAGGACTTTGTTATACTCGATCAGGGGACTTTGTTATACTCGATCTGGGGACTTTGTTATCCTCGATCAGGGGACTTTGTTATACTCGGCCAGGGGACTTTGTTATACTCGATTAGGGGACTTTGTTATACTCGATCTGGTGACTTTGTTATACTCGACCAGGGGACTTTCTTATACTTGACCAATGGACTTTGTTATACTCAATGAGGGGCCTTTGTTATACTCGATCAGGTGACTTTCTTATACTCGACCAGGGGACTTTGTTATATGTGATCAGGGGACTTTTTTATACTCGATCAGGAGACTTGTTATACTCAACCAGAGGACTTTGCTATACTCGATCAGGGGACTTTGTTATACTCAATCAGGGGACTTTGTTATACTCGATAAGGGCCTTTGTTATACTCGATGAGGGGGCTTTGTGATACTCGACCAGGGGACTTTGTTATACTCGACCAGGGGACTTTGTTTTACTCGATCAGGGGACTTTGTTATATTCGATCAAGGGACTTTTTTTTCTCGATCAGGGGACTTTGTTATACTCGACGAGGGGCCTTTGTTATACTCGATCACCGGACTTTGTTATACTCGATAAAGAGACTTTGTTATACTCGATAAGGGGAATTTGTTATACACGATAAGGGGACTTTGTTAGAATCGAACAGGGACTTTGTTATACTCGATCAGGGGACTTTGTTATACTCGTCCTGGGGGCTTTGTTATACTCGATCAGGGGACTTTGTTATACTCGATTAGGGACTTTGTTATACTCGAGAAGGGACTTTTTTATACTATACCAATGGACTTTGTTATACTCGATGAGGGGCCTTTGTTATACTTGATCTGGGGACTTTGTTATACTCGAGCAGAGGACTTTGGCATATTCGATCAGGGGATATGTTATACTCGATCAGGAGACTTTGTTATACTTGATTAGGGGACTTTGTTATACTCGATCAGGGGACATTGTTATACTCGACCAGGGGCCTTTGTTATACTAGATCACCGGACTTTGTTATACTCGATAAGGGGTCTTTGTAATACTCGATAAGGGGAATTTGTTATACTCGATAAGGGGACTTTGTTAGGCTCGAACAGGGGACTTTGTTATACTCGACCTGGGGACTTTGTTATACTCTATTAGGCGGCTTAGTTATACTCGATTAGGTGACTTTGTTATACTCGATGAGGGGCTTTTCTTATACTTGATCAGGGGCCTTTGTTATACTAGATCAGTGGACTTTGTTATACTCGATTAGGGGCCTTTTTTGGACTCGATCAGGGGCCTTTGTTATACTCTATCAGGTGATTATCTTATACCCGATCAAGGGACTTTCTTATACTCGAGCAGGGGGCTTTGTTATACTCGATGATGGGACTTTGTTATATTCGATGAGGAGGATTTGTTATACTCGATCAGGGGACTTTGCTATACTCGACCAGGGGACTTTGCTATACTCGACCAGGGGACTTTTTTATACCTGACCAATGGACTTTGTCATACTAGATGAGAGGCCTTTGTTATACTTGATCAATGGACTTTTTTATACTCAATGAGGGACCTTTGTTATACTCGATCAGGGGACTTTTTTATACTCGACCAGAGGACTTTGTTATACTCGATCTGGGGATATGATTTACTGGATCACTGGACTTTGTTATACTCGATTAGGGGCCGTTGTTTTACTCGATGAGGGGGCTTTGTTGTATTCGACCAGGGGACTTTTTTATACTTGATCAGGGAACTTTGTTATAGTCAACCAGGGGACTTTTTCAAAATTAAACAGGGGACTTTGTCATACTCGATCAGGGGAATTTTTGTTATACTCGATC
>NW_024734401.1:0-36058 GCF_018991925.1 Homarus americanus | reverse complement strand
CGGGTGATGTCACTAAAGGATGCCTGCCCCTCACACTCCCGGGTCTCGCCGTGGCACCAGAAGGGGTCCACAGCCCTCACGGTCATATCACACTAAAGGGGTGCCCTTCCCTCACTCTGCAGGTCATGTCACTGAAGGGGTGCCCGGCCCTCACACCGGTTAATAGCACTGATGGGTGCCCGGCCTCACACACCCCAGGTCATGGTGCTGAAGGGTGCCAGCCTGCGCTGGTTTACAGGGCTTGTAGAGGTGCCCAACCTTCACACCCCTGTTTCATGGCACTGAAAAGGGTGCCCGGCCCACCTCACACACCCAAGTTCTCATGGAACTGAAGGGTACCCAGCCTCACCACCCCTTGTTCCTTGGCACTGAAGGGGTGCCCAGCCTCCACCCCGGGGTCATGAAACCTAAGGGGAGCCCAGCCCTCACACCCCAGTTCACCCTGGCACTAAAGTTCCAGCCCTCCTAATCCAGGGTCATAGTTGCTGGAGGTGCCAGCCTTCCACCGGATCATGTGAAGGTGCCCAGCCCTCCTAGCCAGTTCCCCAACCTTACTGTGGGGTGCCGGGCATTCACACCATTTCGCCTCACAGGGATGCCGCCCTGACACCAGATGCATCAATATTTCGGCCTCAGGTTCATAGCACTGAAGGGTGCCCGGCCTCACCGGGGCATGGTTTGCTGGAGGGTGCCCAACCCTCACCTGCCCAGGGTCACATATCACTGAAAGGGGAGCCAGCCGTCACACGATTCCTGCTGAAATCAGGCAGGCCCTCACCCGATTCATGGCACTGAAATCAGAGCCAAGCCACCTTGCGGTCATGGTGCTGAAAAGGGTGCCCTGGCCTCACGCCGATTCATGGCTTTCAAATCAAACCCGGCCTCAAGCCGCGTCATGTGAGGTGCCAGCCCTCACACCCCAGTTCACCCAACACTGTGGTGCCCAGCCCTCCACCCTGTTTCATGGCACTAAAGGGTGCACAGCCCTCACACACGTATCACGAAGGGTGCCGGCTCATTTACCGGGTCATGTAACTGAAGGTAATGACCTCACCCAGGTTCATGGCTGAAGGTGCCAGCCTCCAGGTCCTTGTGAAGGGGTGCCCGGCCTCACACCCTGGTTCACAACTCTCTGTGGGGTGCCCGGCCTTCACACCCCGTTCAGGGCACTGAAAGGTAATGCCACAGCCTCACCCAGTTCATAGCTCTGAAGGGGTGCCCAGCCCGCCACCCGTGTTCCATGGCTCTGAAGGGTTTTACTCACACTCGGGTCATGGTGCTGGGTCCCAGCCACACCCCAGGTCATGTCACTAAGTGCCCGGACCTCACTCCCCAGGTCATGGCTCTTTGAAGGGGTGCCCAGCCCTCACCCCAGTTTATGGTAGTGGGGTGTGCCAGCCTCACACACAGTTCAGCACTGAAGGTGTGCCCTTCCCACCTAATCCGGGTCATGTTGCTAGAGGATCTTGACCTTCACACAGGTCATGTGAAGGGGTGCCCTGGCGCCTCTAGCCAGTTCACAGCACTGTGGGGTGCTGGGGCCTTCTTGCTCTGAAAGGTGCCAGCACCACGGGTCATGTCTGAAAGGGGTGCCCAGCCTGACACACAGGTCATGTCACTGAGAGAAAGAGGTGACGAGCCCCTCACACTCAGGTTCATAGCACTAAAGGGTAGCCCGGCCCTCACGCCACGGGGCATGGTGGTGCTGGAGGGTGCCCGGCCCTCTTACAGGGCATGGTGCTGAAGGAATTTTGACCTCACACCCCAGTTCAAGAACTGCTGAGAAGGCATGCCATTACACCCGGTTTTAAGCTTGACAGCAGGGGTGCCACAGCCTTCACACACCCGTTTCATAGCACTGAAAGGGTGCCTGGCTCTCACACCCCCGGGCCATGGTGCTGGAAGGGTGCCACCAGCCCTCACACCCAGTTCACGGCACTGATGGGGTGCCAGTCTTCCACCCACGTTTCATAGCACTGGAAGGGTCCCAGCCCTCACCCCTTTAATGTCACTAAGGGGTGCCCGGCCTCTCCCAGGTCATGTTACTGAAGGGAGTGCCCGGCCCCTAACACCCCGGTTCATGGCACTGATGGGGTGCCCAGCCTCACCCCAGGTCATGGTGCTGTGAAGGGGTGCCCGGCTCTCTACCCGGGCCATGGTGCTGGAGGTGCCCGGCCCTCACACCCCAGTTCCGCCTTAACACGAGAGTGCCAGCCCTCACACACCCCGAGGCAGCATGGTGCTGGAGGGGTGCCCAGCCCGTCACCCGGGTCATCTCACTGAATGAGTGTCCAACCCTCACACCCCGGGTCATGGTGATAGAGGTGCCCAGCCCTCACACCCCTGATTCACATGGCACACTGAAATCGAGCCAGGCCTCACACCCCGATTCAAGGCACTGAGGGCTCAGGCCAAGCCCCAGCTACCCAGGTCATGGTGCTGAAGGGGTGCCAGCCCTCACCCCGATTCATGGCACTGTAGGGGTGCCCGTATCACACCCAGTTTCATAGCAGCACTGAGGTGCCCAGCCCTCACCCAGGACATGTCACTGGCGTGCTCTGCCCTCCCCCGGGTCATGTCACTGAAGGGATGCCCAGCCCTCACACCCCAGGTCATGTCACTGAAGGGGGAGCCAGCCGTCACACCCCAGTCATTTCACTGGTGGTGTCAGCCCTCCACCACAGGCCATGGTGCTGAAGGGGTGCCCGACCCCCTCACCCAGGGTCATTTGAAGGGGTGCGCAGCCCTCACACCCCAATTCAAAAGCACTGTAGGGTGCCCGGCCTTCCCCCGTTTCCTTGCTTTTGAAGAAGGGTGCCCAACCCTCACCCCAGTTCATAGCACTGAAGATGTCTCCGGCCTCACCCCAGTTCATACTTTCAGGGTTCCGGCCCTCTAATCGGGTCATAGTGCTGGAGGGATGCCCGGCCTTCACCCCGGGTGATGTGAAGAGAGCCCAGCCCTCTAACCAGTTCACAACACTGTAGGGGTGCCGGGCATTCCACCCCGTTTCATCACTGCGAAAAGGGGTGTCCAGCCCCTGACTTACCCCAGGTCATGTCACTGAAGGTGACCGGCCCTCAAGCAGGTTCATGGCACTGAAGGGTGCCCGGCCCTCACACCCGGGGCATGGTGCTGGAGGGTGCCCGGCCTACCCCGGGTCATGTCACTGAAGGGGCCGCCCGTGATCTACCCCGGGTCCATGTCACTGAATGGGGTCAGCCCTCACACCCAGGGACATGGTGCTGGCAGGTTATGGTGCTGATGGGGTGCCCGGCCCTCACACCCCGATTCATGGCACTGAAATCGAGCCAGCCCCACACCCCGGGTCATGGTGCTGAAGGTGCCCGGCCCTCGCCTGCCGATTCATGGCACTAAAATCAGGCCAGGCCCTCAAACCCAGCGTCATGTGAAGGGTGCCCGGCCCTCACCACCCCAGGTCATGTGAAGGGTGCCGGCCCTCACCCTGGTTCCACAGCTCTGTAGGGGTGCCGGCCTTCACACACCGTTTCCAGGGCACTGGCGTGCCCCTCCACCGTTCTGGCACTGAAGGGTGCAGGCCCTACACCCCGTGTTTGTGGCACTGAAGGTGCCTGCACTCCTACTCCGGGTCATGGTGCTGGAGGGTTCCCAGCCCTCACACCCCCGGTCATGTCACCAAGGGTGCCCAGCCCTCACTTCAGGTCATGTCACTGAATGGGTGCCTGCTCACACCCAGTTCATGGCACAGATGGGGTTCAGCCCTCACACCCCGAGGTCATGGTGTGAAGGGGTGCAGCCCTCCACAGTTCAAAAGCACTGTGGGGTGCCCGGCCTTCACACCCCGTTAAATGGCACTGAAATAGGGTGCCCGGCCTCACCTCAGGTTCATGGCACTGTGAAGGGGTGCCAGCCCTCCTGCCCAGGTCATTTGAAGTGCAGCTTACCAGTCTATTACTGTAAGTGCCAGCCTTCACCCTGTTTCATAGCACTAAAGGGTCCTTCACACTGGGTCATGTCCTGAACGGGTGCCTTCTACCCCCGATTCATGGCACTGAAATCGAGCCAGGCCTCACACCCGTTTGGCACTGAAATCGAGGCCAAGCTCCAACACCCAGGGTCATGTCACTAAGGGTTCCGCCCTCCTCCGCAGGTCATGTCACTGGTTGGTGTCCGGCCCTCACACCCGGTCATGTCAAAAAACAGGTGCCAGCCCCTCACTCCCGCGGTCATGTCACGGAAGGGGTGCCCGGCCCTCACAGTTCATGGCACTAATGGGGTGCCCAGCCCTCACCACCCGAGTCATGGCATGCTGTAGGGGTGCCAGCCCTCACACCCCGGGTCATGTGAAGGTGCCAGCCTCACACCCCGGGTTCACAGCACTGTGGGTGCCCGGCCTTCACACCTGTTTCACTTGGCACTGAAAGGTGCCCGGCCTCAAGCCCTGTTCATAGCACTGAAGGTGCCCGGCCCTCAAACCCCGGGTCTGAACCTAAAGGGTGCCCGTCCCTCACACCCCGCTTCATGGCACTGAAGGGGTGTCAGCCCTCACACCCCGGGACATGGTGCTGGAGGGTGCCCGGCCTTCACACCCCAGGGGCATGGTGCTGATGGGTGCCCGGCCCTTGCACGCCAATTCATGGCACTGAACTCAGGCCAGGCCCTCAAACCCTGCGGCATGTGAAGGGTGCCCGGCCTCACATCCTGTTAGCAGCACTCTGGGGTGCCCGGCCTCACACCCTGTTTCATGGCACTAAAGGGTGCCCGGCCTTCACACCGCAGGGTCATGTCACTGAACAGGTGCCCGGCCCCACTCCCCGATTCATGGAAATCGACCAGGCCCCCTCACCCCCGATTCATGGCACTGAAATCAAGCCAAGCTCCAACCCGGGTCATGGTGTAAAGGTGCCCGGCCTCACACCATTCTGTAGCACTGTAGGGGTGCCCGGCTTGTCTCCACCCTGTTTCATGGCACTGAAAGGGTGCCCGGCCCTCACCCGGGACATGTCACTGAAAGGGTGCCCAGCCCTCACACCCCAGGTCATGTCACTGAAGGATGCCGGTCCTCACACTCGGGTCATGGTGCTGGAGGGGTGCCCGCCCTCACACCCCGGTTCACGCTTGATGGGGTGCCCAGTCTTCCACCCCGTTTCATGGCACTGAAAGGGGGCCCGGACCTCACACTGGTCATGGTGCTGGACAGGTCCCCGGCCCTCACCCCTTTCATGTCACTAAAGAGGTGCCCGGCCCTCCTCCCCGGGTCATGTTACTGAAGGGGTGCCCGGCCCTCACACCCCGGTTCATGGCACTGATGGGGTGCCGGCCTCACACCCCGTCATGGTGCTGGAGGGGTGCCGGCCCTCCTCACACGGGTCCAGGGCACTGAAGGCGTGCCCGGCCATTACGCCCTGGTTTAAAGCATTGTGGGGTGCCTGGCCTTCACACCCCGTTTCATAGGCACTGAAAGGGTGCCCGGCCCTCACACCCCGGTTTATGGCAGTGAAGATGTGCCCGGCCCTCACACCCCAGGTTCATGGCACTGGTGTGCCGGCCCTAATCCGGGTCATGGTGCTGGGGATGCCCGGCCTTCACACCCGGGTGTGTGAAGGGTGCCTGGCGCTTCACAACCCGATTCACAGCACTGTGGGGTGCCGGGCCTTCACCCCGTTTCATGGCTCTGAAAGGGTGCGCCCTCACACACCGGGTCATGTCACGGGGTGCCCTGAGCACTTGGTCATGTCACTGAAGGAGTGACCGCCCTCACACCCAGGTTCATGGCACTAAAGGGTAGTCCGGCCCTCACACCACAGGGGCATGGTGCTGGAGTGCCCGGCCCTCACACCCCGGGGCATGGTGCTGAAGGGGTGCCCGGCCCTCACACCCCGGGTTCCAGGGCACTGAAGGCATGCCAGCCATTACACCCCGGTTTAAGCATTGTGAGGTGCCTGGCCTCACACCCCGTTTCATGGCACTGAAAGGGTGCCTGGCCCTCACCCCCGGGCCATGGTGCTGGAGGTGCCTTGCCCTCACACCCGGTTCACGGCACTGATGGGGTGCCCGGTCTTCACCCGTTTCATGGCACTGAAAGGTACCCGGCCCTCAAACTCCGGATGGTATTGCTGGAAGGGTCCCCGGCCCTCACACCCCTTTAATGTCACTAAGGGTGCCCGGCCCTCCACTCCCCTGGTCATGTTACTGAAGGGGTGCCACCCTCACACGGTTCATGGCACTGATGGGGTGCCGGCCCTCACACCCGAGTCATGGTGCTGAAGGGTGCCCGGCTCTCCCCTCCGGGCCATGGTGCTGGAGGTGTACCCGGCACCTACACCCAGGTTCATGTCACTGAAGGGATGCCCAGCCCACAGGTCATGTCACTGAAGGGAGCCCGGCAGTTACACCCCGAGTCATTTCACTGGGTGGTGTCCGGCCCTCACACCACGGGGCCATGGTGCTGAAGGGGTACCAGGCCTCACACCCAGGTCAGGGCTGAAGGCGTGCCGGGCCATTACCCCGTTTAAAACATTGAAGGGTGCCTGGCCTTCCACACCCACGTTTCATGGCACTGAAAGGGTGCCCGGCCTCACACACACCGGTTCATGGCACTGAAGATGTGCCCGGCCCTCACCCAGTTCATGGCACTAAAGGGGTTTCAGCCCTCTAATCCAGGTCATGGTGCTGGAGGGATGCCCGGCCTTCACACCCCGGGTCATGTGAAGCGGGCCAGCCCTCTGGCCAGTTCACAACACTGTAGGGGGTGCAGGCATTCACCCCGTTTCATGTCACGAAAGGTGTCCTGCCCTGACACCCGGGTCATGTCACTGAAGGTATTGGCCCTCAAACTAGGTTCATGGCACTGAAGGGTGCCCGGCCCTCACACCCAGGGCATGGTGCTGGAGGGGGTGCCCGGCCCTCACACCCCAGGTCATGTCACTGAAGGGGTGCCCGGCCGTCACCCGGGTCATGTCACTGAATGGAATCCGCCCTCACACCCAGGGACATGGTGCTGGAGGGGTGCCGGCAATCACCCCGGGTTATGTTTGCTGATGGGGTAGCCGGCCCTCACCCCGATTCATGGCAGAAATCAGCCAGCCCCAACACCCGGGTCATAGTGCTGAAGGTGCCCGGCCCTCCACAGCCGATTCATGTCAAATCAGCCAGGCCCTCAAACCCGGCGTCATGTGAAGGGGTGCCTGCCTCACACCCCAGGTCATGTGAAGGGGGTGCCCGGCCTCACACCCCTGGTTCACAGCTCTGTAGGTGCCGGCCTTCACACCCCGTTTCCAGGGCACTGGAAAGTGCCCTGCACTCACCTCCGGGTCATGGTGCTGGAGGGATACAGCCTTCACACGGGTCATGCAAGGGGTGCCAGCCTCACAACCCGGTTCACAACACTGTAGGGTGCCCGGCCTTCACACCCTGTTCCTTGGCACTGAAAGGGTGCCGGCCCTCCACCCCAGGACATGTCACTGAAAGTGCCCGGCCTCATACCTGGGTGATGTCACTAAAGGATGACCATCCCCTCACACTACAGGTCATGGTGCTGGAGGGTCCCCGGCCCTCACACCCGGGTCATGTCACTAAAGGGTGCCCGCCCTCACTCATGGTCATGTCACTGAATTGGTGTCCGGCCCTCACACGGGTCATGTCAAAAACAGGTGCCGGCCCTCATTCCGCAGGTCATGTCACGGAAAGGGGTGCCCGGCCTCCACCAGTTCATTGGCATAATAGGGTGCCGCCCTCCCACACCAGTCATGGTGCTGTAGGGTGCCCGGCCCTCACACCCCGGGTCATGTGAAGGGGTGCCTGGCCCCCACCCCGGTTCACTGCAGGTGCCCGGCCTTCACCCTGTTTCATGGCACTGGTGCCCGGCCCTCACCCCTGTTCATAGCACTGAAGGGTGCCCAGCCTCACACCCGGTCCATGACCTAAAGGGTGCCAGCTCTCCACCACTTTCATGGCACTGAAGGTGCCGGCCTGTCACACCCGGGTCATGTCACTGAATGGGTGTCGGCCCTCACCCGGGACATGGTGCTGGAGGACCCGGCCTTCACACCCGGGCATGGTGCTGATGAGGTGCCCGCCTCACGCCAATTCATGGCACAATCGAGCCAGGCCTCAAACCCTGCGTCATGTGAAGGTGCCCGGCCTCACACCCTGTTTCATGGCACTAAGGGTTGACCTTCACCGTGGTCATGTCTCTGAGCGGGTGCTTGGCCCACCCGATTCATGGCACTGAAATCGAGCGGGCCCTCACCCCGATTCATGGCACTGAAATCGAGCCAGCTCCAGCACCGGTCGTGGTTGCTAAGGTTGCCGAGCCCTCACCCCGATTCATGGCACTGTAGGGTGCCCGGCCTTCACCACCCTGTTTCACTTGCAGAAAGGTGCCCGGCCCTCCCACCCGGGACATGTCACTGAAAGGCCCTTCCCTCACACCCAGGTCATGTCACTGAAGGGGCCAGTCCCTCATTTCGGGTCATGGTGCTGGAGGTGCCGACCCTCACCACCCGGTTCACGGCACTGATGGGGTGCCCGGTCTACGTTTCATGGCACGAGGGGCCCTCACCTCAGGTCATGGTGCTGGGGGTCCCCGCCCCTCCACCCCTTTCATGTCACTAAGGTGCCCGGCCTCACTCCCGGGTCATGTTACTGAAGCGGTGCCGCGGCCTCACACCCGTTTCATGGCACTGATGGTGCCCGGCCTCACCAGTCATATGTGGTGCCCGCCCTCCACACCTGGGCCATGGTGCTGGAGGTGCCAACCCCTCCCAGGTCAGGCACTGGGCGTGCCCGGCCATCACCGGTTTTAAAAGGTGCCTGGCCTTTACCGTTTCATGACTGTGGTGCAACCCCAGAGGCATGGTGGCTGAGTGCCAGCCCTCCACCCAGGTTCAGGACTGAAGGCATGCCAGCCATACAGTTTTACATTGCAAGGGGTGCCTGGCCTTCTGCCTTTCATGGCTGTGAAAGGGTGCTGGCCTCACCCAGGCCATGGTGCTGGAGGTGCCCGCTCCACAGGCCCATGGTGCTGGAGGGGTGCAGCCCTCACAGGGTCATATTGCTGGAGAGGTGCCGGCCCCGCACCCAGGTCATGTCACTAAGGGGTGCCCTGCCCTGACACCAGTTCACAGCACTATAGGGTGCCCGGCCTTCACCCGTTCAGCAGGGGTGCCCGTCCCCGGTTCATGGAACTGTTCATGGCACTGAAGGGTTGACCCTCACTCTGGTCATGATGCTGGAGGATCCCCGGCCCCTCACCCCGGGACATGTCACTGAAGGGGTGCAGCCCTCACCCCGTTCATGGCACTTCAATCGAGGCAGACTCACGATTCAGGCACTGAAATCTAGCCAAGCCAACAACCAGGATCATGGTGCTGAAAGGTGCCCGGCCTCTACCCCGATTCATGTCACTGAAGGATGCCCACCTCACAGGTCATGTCACTGAAGGCCCGGCCGTCACACCAGTCATTTCACTGATGGTGTCCGCCTCACCAGGCCATGGTGCGAAAGGTGCGGCCCTCACACCGGGTCATTTGAAGGTTGCGCCCTCCCGGTTCAGCACTGTAGGGTGCCCGCCCTACCCATTCATGGCACAATCAGGCCAAGCCAACACCCCGGGTCATGGTGCTAAAACCCTCACCCCGATTCATGTCTGAGGGTGCCAGCCCTCACCCCAGGACATGTCACTGAATGGTGTCCGACCTCACCCCAGGTCATGTCACTGAAGGGATGCCAGTCCTCCCTCAGGGTCATGGTGCTGGAGGTGCCCGCCTCACCCAGTTCACGGCACTGGTGGGGTGCCGGTCTTCACCCGTTTCATGGCAAGGTGCCGACCGCTCAGCTCCAGGTCATGGTGCTGGAGGTTCGGCCCCTCACACCCAGGTTCATAACTGTGTGCCCTGCACTCACAGTGGCATGGCACTGAAGGTGCCCGGGCCTCACACCCGGGTCATGCCGAAGAGCCCTTCAGTTCATGGCACTGATGGGGTGCCCGCCCTCACACCCCAAGTCATGTGAAGGGGTGCCCGGCCCTCACACCCCGGGTCATGTGAAGGGGTGCCCGGCCCTCACCCTGGTTCCAGCACTGTAGGGTCGGACTTCACCCCGTTCAGGGCACTGAAAGTCCCAGCCCCTCACCCCAGGTCATGTTCACTAAAGGTGCCGTCCCTCACTCCCAAGTCATGTCACTGAAGGGTGCCCAGCCCCACACAGTTCATAGCACTGATGGGGACCCAGCCTCACACCCAGTCATGGTGCTGTAGGGTGCCCGGCACTCCTCACCCCGGTCATGTGAGGTGCCAGCCCTCCTCCCCCGGTTCATGGCACTGATGGGGTGCCCGGCCTCACACCCCAGGTCATGAGGGTGCCCGGCACTCACACCCCGGGTCATGTGAAGGGTGCCCGGCCCTCACACCCCGGTTCAAAGCAGTGTAGGGGTGCCCGGCCTTCACACCCCGTTTCATGGCATTGAATGGGTGCCCGGCCCTACACCCTGGTTCATAGCACTGAAGATGTGCCAGCCCTCACACCCCTGGTTCATGGCACTGAAGGTGTGCCCGGCCCTCAAATCGGGTTATGGTGCTGGAGGGATGCCCGGCCTTCACCACGGGTCATGTGAAGGGTGCCCAGCCTCTAGCCCAGTTCACAAAGCTCTGGGGTGCCGAGCCTTCACACCCGTTTCATGGCTCTGAAAGGGTGCCTGGCCCTCACACGGGTCATGTCAGAAAGGTGCCTGCCCTCACACCCCGGGGCATGGTGTTGGAGGGTGCCCGGCCCTCACACCGGGTCATGTCACTGAAGTGGTGCCGCGGCCGTCACACGGGTCATGGTGCTGATGGGGTACCGGCCCTCACACCCCGATTCTTGGCAATGAAATCGAGCCAGGCCCTCACACCTCGATTCATGGCACTAAATCAGCCAAGCCCCAACACCCCGGTCATGCTGAAGGGTGCCCGGCCTCACGCCGATTCATGGCACTGAAATCAGGCCAGGCCCTCACCAGCGTCATGTGAAAGGTTGCCGGCCTCACACCCCGGTTCGCAGCACTGTGGGGTCCCCGCCTCACACCCTGTTTCACTTGCACTAAGGTGCCGGCCCTCCACCCGGTTCATATCACTGAATGGTGTCCGGCCATTACGGGTCATGAAGGGGTGCCCGGCCCTCACGGTTCCTGTGCTCTGTAGGGGTGACCTGCACTCACACCCCGTTTTATGGCACTGAAGGGGTGCCCGGGCCTCACCCCGTTTCATGGCACTGAAGGGGGCCGGCCCTCACTCCCCGGTTCATGGCACTGATAGGGGCCAGCCTCACACCCGGGATCATGGTGCTGAAGGGTGCCAGCCCTCCACAGGGTCATGTGGAAGGGGTGCCCTCTCACCCCGGGTCATGTGAGTGCCGGCCCACACACGCCGGTTCAAAGCACTTTAGGGGTGCCGGCCTTCACACCCCGTTTCATGGCACTGAAGGGATGCCCGGCCCTCACACCCCGGTTCATGCTCTGAGATGTGCCCGACCCTCACCCACCCCGGTTCATGGCACTGAAAGGTGCCCGGCCCTCAAATCCGGTTCTAGCACTGTAGGGTGCCGGACCTTCACACCCGTTTCATGGCACTGAAAGGATGCCCGGCCTCCATCTCCTTGTCATGTCACGAAAGGGGTGCCTGGCATGCAGTCATGTCACTGAAGGTGACTGGCCTCACACAGGTTCATGGCACTGAAGGGGTGCCCGGCCCTCACACCCCGGGGAAGGGTGCTGGAGGGGTGCCCGGCCCTCACCCGGGCATGGTGCTGAAGGGGTGCCCGGCCCTCACAACCCGGTTCACAGCACTGTAGGGGTGCCGGACCTTCACACCCCGTTTCATGGCTCTGAAAGGATGCCCGGCCCTCACATCCCTGGTCATGTCACGAAAGGGGTGCCCGGCCCTGACAGCCCGGGTCATGTCACTGAAGGAGTGACCGGCCCTCACACCCAGGTTCATGGCACTGAAGGGTGCCCGGCCTCACACCCCCGGGAAGGGTGCTGGAGGTGCCAGGCCCTCGCACCCAGGGGCATGGTGCTGAAGGTGCCTAGCCCTCACACCCCGGGTCATGTCACTGAGGGTGCCCGATCGTCACACCCCGGGTCATGTCACTGAATGGGTGTCGGCCCTCACACCCCGCGCCATGGTGCTGGAGGGGTGCCAGCCCTCACACTCCAGCTAATGGTGCTGGAGTGGTGCCCGGTCACGCACCCCCAGGTCCAGGTCACTAAAGGGGTGCCTGCCCTGACACCCGGGTCATGTCACTGAAAGGAGTGACTGGCCTCACACCCAGGTTCATGTCACTGAAGGTGCCGGCCTCACACCCCGGGGCATGGTGCTGGAAGGTGGCCGGCCTCACACCCTGGGTCATGTCACTGAAGTGGTGCCCGGCCTCCTGATTCATGGCACTTAAATCGAGCTAGGCCTCACACCTGATTCATGGCACTGAAATCGAGGCCAAGACCCAAACACCCAGGGTCTGGTGCTGAAGGGGTGCCAGCCCTCACCCGATTCATGGCACTGTAGGGGTGCCCGGCCTTCACACCCTGTTTCATGGCACTGAAAGGGTGCCCGGCCCTCACACCCAGGTCATGTCACTAAGGTGCCCGGCCCACCTCTCCGCCAGGTCCTGTCACTGAAGGGTGCCGGCCCTCACACCCAGGCGGCACTTTTGGGTGCCAGGCCTCACACCCGAGTCATGGTGCTAGGGGTGCCCAGCCCTCACACCCCGGGTCATGTGAAGGGGTGCCCGGCCCTCACACTCCGGGTCATGGTACTGGGGGTGCCCGGCCTCACACCCCAGTTCACAGCACTGAAGGGGTGCCCGACACTCACACCCGTGTTCATGGCACTGAAGGGGTGCGTGGCCCTCACACTCCGGCCTTGGTGCTGGAGGGGTCCCCGGCCCTCACACCCCAGGTCATGTCACTAAAGGGGTGCCTGGCACCTCCGGGTCATGTCACTGAAGGGTGCCGGTCCTCACCCCGGTTCATGGCACTGATGGGGTGCCGGCCTCACCCCGAGTCATGGTGCTGAAGGGTGCCCTGCCCGCCCACGGGGTCATGTGAAGGGGTGCCCGGCCTTCACACCCCGTTTCCTTGGCACTGAAAGGGTGCCCGGCGCTCACACCCGGATCATGGCACTGAAGGGGTGCCTGGCCCTCACCCTGTTCTGCACTGAAGGGTGCCCGGCCTCACACCCGGGTCATGTTAATAAGGGTTTACGGCCCTCACACTCCGGGTCATGGTGCTGGAGGGTGCCTGGCCTCACCCCAGGTCATGTGAAGGGGTGCCCGGCCCTCACCCCAGTTCACAGCACTGTGGGTGCTGGCCTTCACACCCCTTTCATGGCACTGAAGGGGTTCCGGCCCTCACACCCCAGTTCATGGCATTGAAGATGTCCCTCTCACCCGTTCATGGCACTGAAGGGGTGCCCGGCCCTCTCACTCCGGGTCATGGTGCTGGAGTGGTGCCCGTAGCACCCCGGTCATGTCACTAAAGGGGTGCCGGCCTGACACCCCGGGTCATGTCATTGATAGTGACCGGCCCTCACCCAAGTTCATGGCACTGAAGGTGCCCGGCCCTCACACCGGTCATGTCACTGAAGGGTGCCCGGCCGTCACCGGGTCATGTCACTGAATGGGTGTCGGCCGTCACACCCCGGACATGGTGCTGGAGGGTGCCCGGCCTTCACACCAGGGTCATGGTGCTGATGGGTACCCGGCCCTCACCCGGTTCGCTGAAATCGAGCCCGGCCCTCAAACCCGCAGTCATATGAAGGGTGCTCGGCCCACACCCCGGTTCACCTACTGTAGGTGCCAGCCCTCCCCCGGTTCATAGCACTGAGGATGCCCGGCCCTCACCTCCGGGTCATGGTACTGGAGGGTGCCCGGCCCTCACACCCGGTTCACAGCACTATAGGGGTGCCCGGCCTTCTCAGCCCATTTCAGGGCACTGAAGGTGCCCGGCCATCACACCCCGATTCATGGCACTGAAATCGGGCCCGGCCTCAAACCCCGCGTCATGTGAAGGGGTGCCCGGCCCTCACACCCCCGGTTCGCAGCACTGTAGGGGTGCCCGGCCCACACCCTGTCTCATGGCACTGAAAGGGTGCCCGGCCCTCACACCCCGGTTCATGTCACTGAATTGGTGTCAGGCCCACACCCGGCCATGGTGCTGGGGGTGCTCGGCCCTCACCCGGGCCATGGTGCTAGAGGGTACCCGGCCCTCACACCCGGAGCCATGGTGCTAGAGTTACCCGGCCACCTCACCCCAGGTCAGGGCATAGAAAGGGTGCCCGGCCTTACACCCAGTTCATAACACTGTAGGGGTGCCCTGCCCTCACCTGCCCGTTTCATGGCACTGAAGGGGTGCCCGGCCCTCACACCCCGAGTCATGGTGCTGAAGGGGTGCCCGGCCCTCACACCCCGTGTCATTTGAAGGGGTGCCCGGCCCTCACACCCCGGGTACTGTGAAGGGGTGCCCGGCCCTCACACCCTGGTTCACAGCACTGTAGGGGTGCCCGGCCTTCACACCCCGTTTCAGGGCACTGAAAGGTTGCCCGGCCCTCACACACCGGTTCATGGCACTGAAGGGGTGCCCGGCCCTCACACCCGTGTTCATGGGACTGAAGGGGTGCCCGGCCTTCACACTCCGGGTCATGGTGCTGGAGGGGTTCCCGGCCCTCACACCCCGGGTCATGTTAACTGAGGAGGTGCCCGGCCCTCACTCCCCGGGCCATGTCACTGAAGGGGTGTCCGGCCCTCACACCCCGGTTCATGGCACTTTGATGGGGTGCCAGCCCTCACCCCGAGTCATGGTGCTGAAGGGGTGCCCGGCCCTCACACCCAGGGTCATTTGAAGGGGTGCGCGGCCCTCACACCCCGGTTCAAAGCACTGTAGGGGTGCCCGGCCTTCACACCCCGTTTCATGGCACTGAAGGGGTGCCTGGCCCTCACACCCCGGTTCATGGCACTGAAGATGTGCCCGGCCCTCACACCCCGGTTCATGGCACTAAAGGGGTTCCCGGCCCTCACAATCCGGGTCATGGTCCTGGAGGGATGCCCGGCCCTCACACCCCGGGTCATGTGAACGGGTGCCCGGCCGTCACACCCGGTTCACACCACTGTAGGGGTGCCGGGCCTTCACACCCCGTTTCATGGCTCTGTAAGGGTGCCCGGCCCTCACACCCCGGTTCATGGCACTGAAGGGGTGCCCGGCCCTCACACTCCGGGTCATGGTGCTGGAGGGGTGCCCGGCCCTAGCACCCCGGGTCATGTTACGAAAGGGGTGCCCGGCCCTGACACCCCGGGTCATGTCACTGAAGGAGTGACCGGCCCTCACACCAAGGTTTGCAGCAATATAGGGGTCCCAGGCCCACACAACCTGTTTCATGGCATTGAAAGGGTGCCCGGCCCTCACACCGCGGTTCATGACACTGAAGTGGTGCCCGGCCCTCACACCGCGAGGCATGGTGCTGAAGGGGTGACCGGCCCTCACACCCCGGCTCATATACTAAAGGGGTGCCCAGCCCTCACTTCGAGGTCATGTCGCTGAAAGAGTGCCCGGCCCTCCACACCCCGGTTCACGGCACTGATGGGGTGCCCGGCCCTTACACCCCGAGTCATGGTGCTGAAGAGGTGCCAAACCCTCACACCCCGGTTCAAGACACTGAAGGGGTGCCCGGCCCTCACACTCCGGGGCATGGTGCTGAAGGGGTGCCCGGCCCTCACACCCCGGCTCATGTCACTGAAGGGGTGCCCGACCGTCACACCCCGGGTCATGTCACTGAATGGGTGTCCGGCCCTCACACCCCGGGCCATGGTGCTGGAGGGGTGCCCGGCCCTCACTTCGAGGGTCATGTCACTGAAGGGTGCCAGCCCTCACACCCCGGTTCACGGCACCCCTGATGGTGCCCGGCCCATACACCCTGAGTCATGGTGCTGAAGGGTGCCAAACCCTCACACCGGGATCAAGACACTGATGGGGTGCCCGGGCCTCACACTCCGGGGCATGGTGCTGAAGGGGTGCCCGGCAGCGCCCTCACACCCCGGCTCATGTCACTGAGGGTGCCCGACCGTCACACGGGTCATGTCACTGAATGGGTGTCCGGCCCTCACACCCCGGGCCATGGTGCTCCTAGGTGCCAGGCCCACTGCACCCCGTGCCATGGTGCTGGAGGGGTGCCCGGCCCTCACACCCCGGGTCTCGTGAAGGGTGCCCGGCCCTCCTGCCCCGGTTCAAAAGCACTGTAGGTGCCGGGCCTTCACACCCCATTTCATGGCACTGAAGGGAGTGCCAGCCCTCACACACCCCAGTTTCATGGCATTGAAAGGTGTGCCCGGCCCTCACACCCCGGTTCATGGCACTGAAGGGGGTTGCCCAGCCTCTTACTCCAGGTCATGGTGCTGGAGTGGTGCCGGCCTTGGCACCCGTGTCATGTCACTAAAGAGTGCCCAGCCTGACACCCAGGTCATGTCATTGAATGAGTGACCGGCCCTCACCCAGGTTCATGGCACTGAAGGGGTGCCCGGCCCTCTCACCCGGGTCATGTCACTGAAGGGGTGCCCGGCCAGACCCCAGGTCATGTCACTGAATGGGTGTCCGGCCGTCACTACCCAGGACATGGTGCTGGAGGGTGCCCGGCCTTCACACCCGGGTCATGGTGCTGATGGGGTACCGGCCCTCACACCCCGAGTCATGGCACTGAAATCGAGCCAGGCCCTCACACCCGATTCGCTTTATAATCGAGCCAAGCACCAACACCCCAGGTCATGGTGCTGAAGGGGGTGCCAGCCGCTCCACCCCGATTCATAGCACTTTGAAATCAGGCAGCCCTCAAACCCAGCGTCATATGAAGGGGTGCCAGGCCCTGCCACCCAGTTCGCAGCACTGTATGGGTGCCCGGCCCTCACCCTGTCTCGCGGCACTGAAGGGTGCCAGCGCTCCTAGCCAGTTCATGTCACTGGGTGTTGGTGTCAGCCCTCACACCCCGGGCCATGGTGGTGGAGGGTACCGGCCCTCACACCCCAGGTCCCGGGGGCACAGAAGGGGTGCCCGGCCGCTACACCCAGTTCATAACACTGTAGGGGTGCCCCTGCCTCACACCCAGTTTCATGGCACTGATGGGTTGCACGGCCCTCACACCCCGAGTCATGGTGCTGAGGGTGCCCGGCCCTCACACCCAGGTCATGTGAAGGGTGCCGGCCCTCACAACCCGGGTCATGTGAAGGGTGCGGCCCTCACACCTGGATTCCTAGCACTGTAGGGGTGCCTGCTTCACACACCCGTGCCAGGGCACTGAAAAGTGCCCGGCCCTCACACCCCGTGTTCATGAGACTGAAAGGGTGCCCGGCCTTCACTCTCCGGGTCATGGTGCTGGAGAGTTCCCGGCCCTCACACCCTGGATCATGTTAACTGAGGAGGTGCCCGGCCTTCACTCTCCGGGTCATGGTGCTGGAGGGGGTTCCCGGCCCTCACACCCTGGATCATGTGTAACTGAGGAGGTGCCAGCCCTCACTCCCGGGTCATGTCACTTTGAAGGGGTGTCCGGCCCTCACACCCCGGTTCATGGCACTGATGGGGTTCCCGGCCCTCACACCCCGAGTCATAGTGCTGAAGGGGTGCCCGGCCCTCACACCCCGGTTCGCCCAACTGAAGGGGTGCCCTGCACTCACTCGGGTCATGGTGCTGGAGGGGTCCCCAGCCCTCACACCGGGTCATGTCACCAAGGGTGCCCGGCCTCACTCCCGGGTCATGTCACTGAAGGGGGGTGCCCGGCCTTCCTCCCGGTTCATGGCACTGATGGGGTGCCAGCCCTCACACCCCCGAGTCATGGTGCTGAAGGGGTGCCCATCTCACACCCAGGTCATGAGAAGGGGTGCCCGGCCCTCCACACCACGGTTCACAGCGCAAGGTGCCCGGCCTTCACCCCGTTAAATGGCACTAAAAAGGGTGCCCGCCCTCACACCCCGGGTCATGTCACTGAAGGGGTGCCCGGCCGTCACACCGGGTCATGTCACTGAATGGGTCCGGCCGTCACACCCCGGGACATGGTGCTGGAGGGGTGCCCTGCCTTCCACCCGGATCATGTTAACTGAGGAGGTGCCCGGCCCTCACTCCCCGGGTCATGTCACTGAAGGGGTGTCCGGCCCTCACACCCCGGTTCATGGCACTGATGGGGTGCCCGGCCCTCACACCCCGAGTCATGGTGCTGAAGCGGTGCCCGGCCCTCACACCCCGGTTCATGGCACTGAAGGGGTGCCCTGCACTCACACTCGGGTCATGGTGCTGGAGGGTCCCAGCCCTCACCCCGGGTCATGTCACAAGAGGTGCACGGCCCTCCTCCCCGGGTCATGTCACTGATGGGGTGCCCGGCCTTCACACCGGTTGATGGCATGATGGGGTGCCCGGCCCTCACACCCCGAGTCATGGTGCTGAAGGGGTGCCGGCCCCTCACACCACGGTTCACAGCACTGTAGGGGGTGCCGGCCTTCACACCCGTTAAATGGCACTAAAGGTGCCCGGCCCTCACACCCGGGTCATGTCACTGAAGGGTGCCGGCCCTCACACCCGGGACATGTCACTGAAAGGTGCCGGACCTCACACCCGGTGATGTCACTAAAGGGATGCCCGCCCCTCACACTCGGGTCATGGTGCTGGAGGGGTCCCGGCCCTCACACCCCGTGTCATGTCACTAAAGTGCCCCGCCCTCCTCCTGAGGTCATGTCACTGGTGGTGTCCGGCCCTCACACGGGTCATGTCAAAAACGGGTGCGGCCCTCACTCCCTTGGGTCATGTCACTGAAGGGTGCCCGGCCCTCACACCCAGTTCATAGCACTGATGGGGTGCCCGGCTCCTCACACCCCGAGTCATTGCTGAAGGGGTGCAGCCCTCACACCCGGTCATGTGAAGGGTGCCCGGCCCTCCACACCCCGGTTCACAGCACTGTAGGGGTGCCGGCCTTCACACCCTGTTTCATGGCGAAAGGGTGCCGCCCTCAAACCCCGGTTCATGGAACTGAAGGGGTGCCCAGCCCTCACACCCCTGTTCATAGCACTGAAGGGTGCCGCATTCACCCCGGGTCGTGAGACCTAAAGGGGTGCCGGCCCTCACACCGCGCTTCATGGCACTGAAGGGGTGCCGGGCGTCACACCCGGGTCATGTCACTGAATGGGTGTCCGGCCCTCACACCCGGGACATGGTGCTGGAGGGGTGCCCGGCCTTCACACCCGGGCATGGTGCTGGAGGGGTGTCGGCCCTCACACGCCAATTCGTGGCACTGAAATAAGCCAGGCCCTCAAACCCTGCTTCATTTGAAGGGGTGCCCGCCCTCTACATCCGGTTAGCAGCACTCTAGGGGTGCCCAGCCTCACACCCTGTTTCATGGCACTAAAGGGGTGCCCGGCCTTCACACCGCGGGTCATATCACTGAACGGGTGCCGCCCTTACACCCCGATTCATGGCACTGAAATCAGGCAAGCTCAACACCGGGTCATGGTGCTAAAGGGGTGCCCGCCCTCACACCCGATTCATGGCATTTAGGGTGCCCGGCCTTCACACCCTGTTTCATGGCACTGAAAGGTGCCGGCCCTCACACGGGACATGTCACTGAAAGGGTGCCCGGCCTCACCCCGGGTCATGTCACTGAAGGTGCTGTCCTCCCACTCCGGGTCATGGTGCTGGAGGGTGCCCGCCCCTCACCCCGATTCATGGCACTGTAGGGGCGCGGCCTTCACACCCTGTTTCATGGCACTGAAAGGGTGCCCGGCCCTCACGGGACATGTCACTGAAAGGGTGCCAGCCCTCCCGGGTCATGTCACTGAAGGATGCCGGTCCTCACACACCGGGTCATGGTGCTGGAGGGTGCCGGCCCTCACCCCAGTTCACGGCACTGATGGGGTGCCCGGTCTTCACCCCGTTTCATGGCACTGAGGGGCCCGGCTACTCCGGGTCATGGTGCTGGAGGGGTCCCGGCCCTCACACCCCCTTTCATGTCACTAAAGGGTGCCAGCCCTCACTCCCGGGTCATGTTACTGAAGGTGACCGGCCTCCACCCCGGTTCATGGCACTGATGGGGTGCCCGGCCCTCACACCCGAGTCATGGTGCTGAAGGGTGCCCGGCCCTCACACCCCGGGCCATGGTGCTGGAGGGTACCCGCCCTCACCCGGGTCAGGGCACTGAAGGCGTGCCGGCCATTACACCCCGGTTTAAAGCATTGTAGGTGCCTGGCCTTCCACACCATTTCATGGCACTAAAAGGGTGCCCGGCCTCACACCCCAGTTCATGGCAGTGAAGATGTGCCCGGCCCTCACACCCAGTTCATGGCACTGAAGGGGTGCCCGCCCACACAATCCGGGTCATGGTGCTAGAGGGGGTGCCCGGCCCTCCACCTGGGTCATGTCACTGAAGGGATGCCCGGTCCTCACACTCGGGTCATGGTGCTGGAGGGGTGCCCGGCCCTCACACCCCGGTTCACGGCACTGATGGGGTGCCCGGTCTTCACACCCCGTTTCATGGCACTGAAGGGCCGGCCCTCACACTCCGGGTCATGGTGCTGGAGGGGTCCCGCCCTCACCCTTTCATGTCACTAAAGGGGTGCCCGGCCCTCACTCCCCGGTCATGTACTGAAGGGGTGCCCGGCCCTCCACCAGTTCATGGCACTGATGGGGTGCCGACTCCACTGAGTCATGGTGCTGAAGGGGTGCCGGCCCTCACACCCCGGACCATGGTGCTGGGGGTGCCGGCCCTCACACCCCGGGTCAGGACTGAGGCGTGCCCGCCATTACACCGGTTTAAAGCATTGTAGGGTGCCAGGCCTTCACACCCCGTTTCATGGCACTAAAAGGGTGCCCGGCCCTCCACCAGTTCATGGCAGTGAAGATGTGCCCGGCCCTCACACCCGGTTCATGGCACTGAAGGGTGCCGGCCTAATCCGTGTCATGGTGCTAGAGGATGCCCGGCCTTCACACCCCGTGGTCATGTGAAGGGTGCCCGGCCTCACAACCCAGTTCACAGCACTGTAGGGGGTGCCGGGCCTTCACACGTTTCATGGCTCTGAAGGGTGCCCGGCCCTCACACCCGGGTCATGTCACGAAAGGGGTGCCCGGCCCTGACACCGGGTCATGTCACTGAAGGAGTGACCGTTCACACCCAGGTTCATGGCACTAAGGGTAGCCGGCCCTCACACGGGGCATGGTGCTGGAGGGTGCCGAGCTCACGGGGCATGGTGCTGGAGGGTGCCCGCCCTCACACTCCGGGTCATGGTGCTGCAGAAGTGCCCGGCCCACACACCCCGGGTCATGTCCTAAGGGGTGCCCTGCCCTGACACCCCAGGTCATGTCACTGAAGGAGTGACAGCCCTCACACTCAGGTTTATGGCACTGAAGGGGTGCCCGGCCTCACACCCGGGGCATGGTGCTGGAGGGTGCAGCCCACAGGTCATGTCGCTGAAGGGGTGCCCGGCCCTCACACCCCGATTCATGGCACTGTGGGGTGCCGGCCATACACCCTGTTTCATGGCACAAGGGTGCCCGGCCCTTACACCCCGGGACATGTCTCTGAAGGGTGCCCGGACCTCACACCCTGTGTCATGGCACTGAAGGGGTGCCCGGCCTCACACCCGGGTCATGTGAAGGGGTGCCGCCCTCACACCCCGGTTCACAGCACTATAGGGGTGCCGGCCTTCACACCCGTTTCATGGCACTGAAAGGGTGCCCGTCCCTCACACCCGGTTCGGCACTGAAGGGGTGCCAGGCCCTCACATCCCTGTTCATGGCACTGAAGGGTGCCAGCCCTCACCTCTGGGTCATGGTGCTGCAGGATCCCCGGCCCTCACACCCGGACATGTCACTAAAGGGGTGCCCGGCCCTCACACCCAGGGTCATGTAAATAAGGGGTACACGGCCCTCACACCCGGTCATGGACTAAAGGGGTGCCGGGCCTTCACACCCTTTCATGGCACTGAAGGGTGCCCGGCCCTCACACCCTGTTCACAGCACTGGTGGGGTGCCGGCCTCACACCCTGTATCATGGCACTGAAAGGGTGCCCGGCCCTACACCCCGGTTCATGACACTGAAGGGGTGCGGACCCTCACACCCCGGGTCATGGTGCTGGAGGGTGCCAGCCCTCACACCCCGAGTCATGTCACTGAAGTGGTGCCCGACCGTCACACCCCAGTTCATGTCACTGAATGGGTGTCCGCCTCACCCCGGCCATGGTGCTGAGGGGTGCCCGGCCCTCACACCGGCCATGGTGCTGAGGGGTGCCCGGCCTCACACCCGGGTCATGGTGCTGGAGGGTGCCCGGCCCCTGCACCCCGGGTCATGTCACTAAAAGGGTGCCCGGCCCTCACACCCGTGGTTACGTTTTAAATGCAGGAAAGTGGCTTTCTTACCGTAGAACTCGGATACCTTCACACTGGTTACTCACCCAAGAGATTATGGTGTATCACTACGTAGAATTTTGCTCTGCTTCCGGCATGCAATGCGTTATGTACTTGATAAATGATGATTTAGTGAATTCCACTAACTTCCAACATCCATCTAAGTTATTGGTTATACTTTGTCATAACCAATGAGTCATTACCCTTGGTAATAATGATAATAGAGGGATCACAGATACGGGCAGATGATTGCACTTACGTTTATTTGGCACAATTCCATACACTGGACTTATAATTTGCATGGATAGGTCAGTCACTCACATTCACGCCACAGTACCGTAAGTTATAAGGGAGAGTTTGTCAACCTGGTGAATTAATCGTTTAGATCTATTAGGCCGGCCTGGAGTGCTCTTGTAGCAAACAGGCCCTTACCATTGATCACTTCCTTTACAGGATGTGTTAACTTGTCGCTGGACTTAACAAAAAAATCTCGGGGATTTGCACACACAGACCCGTAGCACTGGTAGGACTGTATGGCCCCTAATCTTAAGTCCGCGGAGCAGGAGGTTCTTCTCTAACCCAAGGTCTAAAGCCCACTGGCTAAATTTGCTTTTTTGAGGCGTAAAGTGATGAACAGTACACCACTGTCTCACTGGCTGGCCACCCCCCCTACATGTCCCAGTTATGGCTGGCCGGGTGCCTTATCTTTACCGTAAACAAACATTTGGCATGGGTTGTGCTGGAGGCCCAACGCAACACATGACACCCCGTTTCATGGCATTGAAGATATGCACGGCCCTCACACCCCGGTTTATGGCACTGAAGGGGTGCCAGGCCCTCACACTCCGTGTCATGGTGCTGGAGGGATCCCCGGCCCTCACACTCCGGGTCATGTCAATAAGGGTGCACGGCCCTCACACCCCGGGTCATGGACCTAAAGGGGTGCCCGGCCCTCACACCCAGGTTCACAGCACTGTAGGGGTGCCCGGCCTTAATCCCCGTTTCATGGCACTGAAAAGGTGCCCGGCCCTCACACAGTTCCGCTGGCACTGAGATGTGCCCGGCCCTCACACCCCGGTTCATAGCACTGAAGGGATGCCCGGCCCTCACACTCCAGGTCATGGTACTAGAGGGGTGCCCGGCCCTCACACCCCGGTTCACAGCACTATAGGGGTGCCCGGCCTTCACACCCCATTTCAGGGCACTGAAAGGGTGGCCGGCCCTCACACCCCGGTTCATTGCACTGAAGGGGTGCCTGACCCTCACACCCGTGTTCATGGCACTGAAGGGGTGCGTGGCCCTCACACTCCGGGTCATGGTGCTGGAGGGGTCCCTGGCCCTCACACCCCGGGTCACGTCACTAAAGGGGTATCCGGCCCTCACACCCCGGGTCATGTCACTGAAGGGGTGCCCGGTCCTCACACCCCGGTTCATGGCACTGATGGGGTGCCCGGCCCTCACACCCCGAGTCTTGGTGCTGGAGGGATCCTCGGCCCTCACACCCCGGGGCATGTCACTAAAGTGGTGCCCGGCACTCACACCCTGGGTCATGTCAATAAGGGTGCACGGCCCTCACACTCCGGGTCATGGTGCTGGAGGGGTCCCGGCCCTCACACCCCGGGTTATGTGAAGGGGTGCCCGGCCCTCACACCCCGGTTCAAAGCACTGTAGGGGTGCCGGGCCTTCACACCCTATTTCATGGCACTGAAGGGGTGCCCGGCCCTCACACCCCGGTTCATGGCATTGAAGATGTGCCCGGCCCTCACACCCCGGTTCATGGCACTGAAGGGGTGCCCGGCCCTCTCACTCCGGGTCATGGTGCTGGAGTGGTGCCCGGCCTTGGCACCCCGTGTCATGTCACTAAAGGGGTGCCCGGCCCTGACACCCCGGGTCATGTCATTGAATGAGTGACCAGCCCTCACACCCAGGTTCATGGCACTAAAGGGGTGCCCGGCCCTCACACCCCGGGTCATGTCACTGAAGGTCTGCCCGTTCGTCACAGCCCGGGTCTTGTCACTGAATAGGTGTCCGGCACTCACACCCTGGGCCATGGTGCTGCAGGGGTACCATGCCCTCACACCCCGGGTCATGGTGCTGATGGGGTGCTCGGCCCTCACACCCCGATCCATGGCACTGAAATCGAGCCAGGCCTTCACACCCCGATTCATGGCACTGAAATCGAGCCAAGCCCCAACACCCTGTGTCATGGTGCTGAAGGGGTGCCCGGCCCTCATACCCCGATTCATGGCACTGAATGGGTGCCCGGCCCTCACACCCCGGTTCATGACACTGATGGGGTGCTCGGCCCTCACACCCCGATTCATGGCACTGAAATCGAGCCAGGCCTTCACACCCCGATTCATGGCACTGAAATCGAGCCAAGCCCCAACACCCCGAGTCATGGTACTGAAGGGGTAGTGGCCCTCACACTCCGGGTCATGGTGCTGGAGGGGTGCCCGGCCCTCACACTCCGGGACATGTCACTGAATGGGTGCCTGGCCCTCACACCCCGGGTCATGTCATTGAAGGGGTGCCCAGCCCTCACACCCAGGCTCATGTCACTGAATTGGTGTCCGGCCCTCACACCCCGGGCCATGGTGCTGGAGGGGTGCCCGGCCCTCACACCCCGATTCATGGCACTGAAAGGGTGCCCGGCCCTCACACCCCGGGTCTTTGGTTGGAGTGGTGCCCGGCCTTGGCACCCCAAAGTCATGTCACTAAAGGTGACCGGCCCCTGACACCCCGGGTCATGTCATTGAATGAGTGACCGGCCTCACCCAGGTTCACATGGTACTGGCAAGTGCCTGGCCCTCACACCCCGGGTCATGTCACTGAAGGTGCCCGGCCGTCACACCCTGGTCATAAACATTGAATGGGTGTCCGCCGTCACACCCTTCGACATGGTGCTGGAGGTGCCCTGGCCTTCACACTCCCCAACAGGAAGTGATGTGGGGGTACCTGGCCTTACACCCCTGATTCATGGCACTGAATCGAGTCAGGCCTCACAATTGGATCTATGCACTATATCGAGCTAAGCACCAACACCTGGGTCATGGAAAGGAAGGGTGCCCGCCATCACACCCCGATCTATAGCACTGAATGAGCCCGGCCTCAAACCCTGCGTCATATGAAGGGGTACAGGTCTCACAAACCTGGTTTGCAGCACTGTATGGGGTGCCCGGCCCTCACACCCTGTCCTGGCGGCACTTGGTGCGGTGCCTCCGGCGCTCACAACCCGGTTCATGTCACTATTGGTGTCTGGCCCTCACACTGGGCCATAGTGGTGGAGGGTTACCTGCTCTCACACCCCTGGCCAGCAGCAGAAGGGGTGACTGGCCCTTACACCCGGGTCTATACACTGTAGGGGTGCCCTGCCTCACACCCCAGCCTGGCGAAGGGGTGCCTGGCCCTCACAAACCTGGGTCATGTGAAGGGGTGCCTGGCCTCACACCCCTGGTTACAGACTGCCTGGCCTTCACACCCTGCTTCAGGGCACTGAAGGTGCTCCTCACACCTGTGTTCTTTATGAGACTGAAGGGTGCCCGCCTTCACACCCCGAGTCATGGTGCTGAAGGGGTGCCTGCCTCGCCACCCCCTGTGCCTTCCATGTGGAAGGGGTGCCTGGCCCTCACAACCTGGTCACAGGAAGGGGTGCCTGGCCTCACACCCTGGTTACAGCACTGTAGGGGTGCCTACCTTCACACCTGCTCTCCAGGGCACTGGAAGGGGTGCCTGGCCTCACACCCGTGTCCATGAGACTGAAAGGGTGCCTGGCCTTCACTCTCCGGGTCATGGTGCTGAGGGTTCCTGGCCCTCACACCCTGGATCATGTTAATCCGAGGAGGATGCCCGGCCCCACTCCCCTGGTCATAGCCACTGAAGGTGTCCGGCCCTCACACCCCGGTTCATGGCACTGATGGGGTTCCTCGGCCCTCACACCCTGTCATGGTGCTGAAGGGGTGCCCGACCCTCACACCCCCGGTTCATAGCACTGAAGGTGCCCTGCACTCACACTCCGGCCAGTCATGGTGCTGAGGGTCCCCAGCCCCTCACACCCCTGGTCATGCTCACCAAAGAGGTGCCTGGCCCCTCACCCCTGGGTCATGTCACCATGTGCCTGGGCCTTCACACTCCCGGTTCATGGCACTGATGGGGGTGCCCGGCCCTCACACCTCCCCGAGTCATGGTGCTGAGTGGTGCCTGGCCCTCACACCCCAGGTCATGGCAAGTGCCTGGCCCTCACACCACGGTTCACAGCACTGTAGGGGTGCCCTGGCCTTCACACCCCTGTTAAATGGCACTAAAAGGGTGCCCGGCCTGGCACCCCGGGTCATGTCACTGGAAGGTGCCTGGCCGTCACACCCCGGGTCATGTCACTGAATGGGTGTCCGGCCGTCACACCCCTGGGACATGGTGCTGGAGGGGTGCCCTGCTCACACCTCCCGGGTCATGGTGTTGATGGGGTACCTGGCCCCTCACACTCCCTGATTCATGGCACTGAAATCGAGCCAGGCCCTCACACCCCTGATTCATGGCACTGAAATCGAGCCAAGCACTAACACCCCTGGCCAGGGGCACAGAAGGGGTGCCCACCCTACACCCGTCTATAACACTGTAGGGGTGCCCTGCCTCACACACCCTGTTTCATGGCACTGATGTAGTGCCCGCCCTCACACCCCGAGTCATGGTGCTGAAGGTGCCCCGCCCTCACACCCCAGGCTGCGTGAAGGGGTGCCCGGCTCACAACCTGGGTCATGTGAAGGGGTGCCTGGCCCTCACACCCTGGCGGTTCACAGCACTGTAGGGGTGCCTGGCCTCACACCCCTGCTCGTAAGCACTGAAAGGCTCCGGCCCTCACACCCCGGTTAATGGCACTGGAAGGGGTGCCTGGCCCTCACACCCTGTGCCCACAGACTGAAAGGGGTGCCCGGCCTTCACCTCCGGGTCATAGTGCTGGAGGGTTCCCTGGCCCTCACACCCCGGGCCGCAGCACTGAGGAGGTACCGGCCCTCACCCCTGTCATGCCACTGAAGGGGGTCGCCCTCACACCCCGGTTCATGGCACTGATGGGGTGCCTGGCCCTCACACCCCTGAGTCATGGTGCTGGAGGGGTCCCCAGCCCCTCATACCCGGGTCATGTCACCAAAGAGGTGCCTGGCCCTCACTCCCCGGGTCATAAGCCACTGAAGGGGTGCCTGGCCCTCACACACCCCGGTTCATTATGGCACTGATGGGGTGCCGGCCCTTACACCCCTGAGTCAGGTGCTGGGGTGCCGGGCCTCACACCTGGTCATGCTAAGGGGTGCCCGCCCACACCACGTGTTCAAAGCACTGTAGGGGTGCCCGCCTTCACACTCCCCGTTAAATGGCACTGGAAAGGGTGCCTGGCCCTCACACCCCCGGTTCATGGCACTGAAGGGGTGCCTGGCCTCACAATCCGGGCTCATGGTGCTGGGAGGGATGCCCGGCCTTCACACCCGGGGTCATGCAGGGTGCCTGGCCTCACAACCTGTTCACAACACTGTAGGGGTGCCTGGCCTTACACCCTGTTTCATGGCACTGAAAGGTGCCCCGGCCTCACACCCCGGGACATGTCATCGAAAGGTGCCTGACCTCACACCCGGGTGATGTCACCAAAGGGATGCCCGCCTCACACCTGGTCATGCGGTGCTGGAGGGTATCCCCGGCCCTCACACCCCGGTCATGTCACTAAAGGTGCTCCGCCTCACCCGCTGGTCATGTCACTGAATTGTGTCCGCCCTCACACCCCGGTCATGTCAAAAAACGGGTGTGCCCGGCCCTCACTCCCGGGTCATGTCACTGAAGGTGCCCGGCCCTCACACCCCGGTTCATGGCACTGATGGGGTGCCCGGCCCTCACACCCTGAGTCAAGGAAAAGGAGGGTGCCTGGCCCCTCACACCCTGGCTGAAGGGGTGCCTGGCCCTCACCCCTGGTTCACAGCACTTTAGGGTGCCTGGCCTTCACACCCCTGTTTCATGGCACTGAAAGGTGCCTGGCCCTCAAACCCAGCCCAGTGGAACTGAAGGTGCCCGGCCCACACCCCTGTTCATAGCACCAAAGGGGTGCCCGGCACTCACACCCCTGGCCGCAAACCTAAAGGGGTGCCTGGCCCTCACCCCGCTTCAGTGGCACTGAAGGGGTGCCTCATGTCACACCCCTGCTATCATGCTCACTGTAAGGGGTGCCCGCCCCTCACACCCAGGGACATGGTGCTGGGAGGGGTGCCTGGCCTTCACACCCAGGGCATGGTGCTGATGGGGTGTCTGGCCCCACACGCCAATTCGTGGCACTGAAATCGAGCCAGCCCACAAACCCTGCGTCATGTGAATGGGTGCCCGGCCCTCACACTCCGGTCTGCAGCACTCTCAGGTGCCCCGGCCTCACACCCTGTTTCATGGCACTAAAAGGGGTGCCCGGCTCACACTGCGGGTCATGTCACTGGAACGGTGCCCAGCCCTTACACCTGATTCATGGCACTGAAATCGAGCCAAGCCCAACACCCCGGGTCAGGTGCTAAAGGTGCCCGGCCCTCACACCCCGATTCATGGCACTGTAGGGGTGCCCCGGCCTTCACACCCTGTTTCATGGCACTGAAGGCAGTGCCTGCCCTCACACCCCGGGACATGCCACCGAAAGGGTGCCTGGCCCCTCACACCCTGGGTCATGTCACTGAAGGGATGCCTGGTCCCCACCTGTCAAGGAAAGCGGAGGCCCATCTCACACCCTGGATTCATGAGCACTGTGGGTGCCTGGCCTTCACACCCTGTTTCATGGCACTGGAAGGGGTGCCCGGCCTCACACCCCTGGACATGTCACTGAAAGGGTGCCTGGCCCTCACACCCTGGTCATGTCACTGAAGAGGTGCCTGGCTCACTCCCTGGTCATGTTACTGAAGGTGACCGCCCTCACACCTGGGTTCATGGCACTGATGGGGTGCCTGGCCCCTCACACCCTGAGTCATGGTGCTCAAGGGGTGCCTGGCCTCACACCCCGGGCCATGGTGTTGGAGGGGCCTGGCCTCACACTCCCAAGGTCAGGCACTGAAGGCGTGCCTGGCCATTACACCCCGGTTTAGTGCCATTGTAGGGGTGCCTGGCCTTCACACCCCTGCTTCCTAGCACTAAAGGGTGCCTGGCCCTCACACCCTGGTTCATGGCAGGAAGATGTGTCTGGCCCTCACACCCCGGTTCACAGACCAAGGGGTGCCCTGGCCCACACAATCCAATAAGGAAAGGAGGGACTGCTGGGCTTCACACCCCGGGTCATGAAGGGGGTGCCCGGCGCTCACAACCCGGCTCACAGCACTGGGGTGCTGCCTTCACACCCCGTTTCATGGCTCTGAAAGGTGCCTGGCCCCTTACACCCCGGGTCATGTCACGAAAGTAGTGCCTGGCCCTGACACCCTGGGTCATGTCAATGAAGGAGTGACTGGCCCTCACACCCAGGTTCATGGCACTGCTGGGTAGCCTGGCCCTCACACCTGGGGGCACAGCTGGAGGGGGTGCCCGGCCCTCACACCCTGCTGGAGGTGTCCGGCCCTCACACTCCGGGTCATGGTGCTGCAGGTGCCCGGCCCACGCACCCCGGGTCATGTCACTAAAGGGGTGCTCTTGCCCTGACACCCCGGGTCATGTCACTGAAGGAGTGACCGGCCTCACACTCAGGTTTATGGCACTGAAGGGGTGCCTGGCCCTACACCCCGGGGCATGCTGAGGGTGCCCGGCCCACACACCCGGGTCATGCGCTGAAGGGGTGCCTGGCCCTCACACCCCATTCATGGCACTGAAATCAAGACGGCCCCTCACACCCCGGATTCATGGCACTGAAATCGAGCCAAAGCCCAACACCGAGGGTCAGTGCTGAAGAGGTGCCCGCCTCACACCCCAAATTCATGGCACTGTAGGGGTGCCCAGCCATCACACCCTGTTTCATGGCACTGAAAGGGTGCCCGGCCCTACACCCCAGGACATGTCACTGAAAGGGTGCCCGACCTCACACCCTGGGTCATGGCACTGAAGGGGTGCCTCGGCCTCACACCCTGTCATGTGAAGGGGTGCCCGGCCCTCACACCCCGGTTCACAGCACTATAGGGTGCCTGGCCTTCACACCCCTGCTTCATGGCACTGAAAGGGTGCCCGTCCTCACACCCCGGTTCATGGCACTGAAGGTGCCAGGCCCTCACACCCTCTTCATGGCACTGAGGGTGCCTGGCCTCACACTGTGGGTCATGGTGCTGGAGGATCCCCGGCCCTCACACCCCTGACATGTCACTAAAGGTGCCTGCCTCACACCCAGGGTCATGTAACAGGGCACACGGCCTCACACCCTGGCCTGACCCAAAGGGGTGCCGGGCTCACACCCTGCTTCATGGCACTGAAGGGGTGCCTGGCCCTCACACCCCGGTTCACAGCACTGGTGGGTGCCCGGCCTCACACTCTGTATCATGGCACTGAGAGGGTGCCCGGCCCCACACCCCGGTTCATACACTGAAGGGGCGGGGCCCCACACCCCGCATGGTGCGAGGTGCCTGGCCTCACACCCCGAGAGCTCACTGAAGTGGTGACTGACTCACACCCCAGTTCATGTCACTGAATGGGTGTCCGGCCTCACACCCGCCATGGTGCTGAGGGTGCCTGGCCCTCACACGGCCATGGTGCTGGAGGGGTGCCTGGCCCTCACTCCGGATCATGGTGCTGAGGGGTGCCTGGCCTCACACCCGGGTTCATGTCACTGGAGGAGTCACTGGCCTCACACCCAGGTTCATGGCACTGAAGGGGTGCCTGGCCTCACACCCCGGGCATGGTGCTGGAGGGTGCCCGGCCTCACACCCCAGGTCATGTCACTGAAGGGGTGCCTGGCCTCACACCCCGATTCATGGCACTTCAATCTAGCCAGGCACTCTCACACTCTATCTGGCAGCACTGAATGAGCTAGCCCCACCAGGGTCATGGTGCTGAAGGAGTGCCCGGCCCTCACACCCTGATTCATGGCACCAGAGGTGCCTGGCCTCACACCCTGTGCCTGCACTAAGGAGCCTGCCTCACTCCCCGGGACATGTCACTGAAAGGGTGCCCTGCCTCACACCCCGGGTCATGTCACTGAAGGGATGCCCAGCCCTCACACCCCAGGTCATGTCACTGAAGGAGCCTGGCCGTCACACCCCGAGTCATTTCACTGAATTGCTGTCCGCCCTCACACCCCGGCATGGTGCTAAGGTGCCTGGCCCTCACACCCCGGATCATTTGAAGGGTGTGCAGCCCTCACACCCTGGTTCAGCACTGTAGGGGTGCCTGGCCCACCCCTGATTCATGGCACTGAAATCGAGCCAAGCCCAACACCCTGGGTCTGAGGCAAAGGGTGCCTGGCCCTCACACCCCTGATTCATTGCACTGTGTGCCTGGCCTCACACCCTGTTTCATGGCACTGAAAGTGCCCGGCCTCACACCCCGGGACATGTCACTGAATGGGTGTCCGGCCTCACACCCTGGGTCATGTCACTGAAGGGATGCCCGGTCTCACACTCCGGGTCATGGTGCTGGAGGGTGCCCGGCCTCACACCCCGGTTCACGGCACTGGTGGGGTGCCTGGTCTTCACCCTGCTTCATGGCACTGAAAGGGTGCCTGGCCTCACACCTGGTCATGGTGCTGAGGTCCCCAGCCTCACACCCCGGGTCATGTCACAAAGAGGTGCCCGGCCCTCACTCCCCGGGTCATGTTACTGAAGGTGCCTGGCCTCACACCCCGGGTTCATGGTGCTGAAGGGGTGCCCGGCCTCACACCCCGGGCCATGGTGCTGGAGGGGTACCTGGCCTCACACCCCGGGTCAGGGCACTGAAGGCGTGCCCGGCCATTACACCCTGGGTCATGTGAAGGATGCCCGGCCCACACCCCGGTTCATAACACTGTAGGGGTGCCCTGCACTCACACCCAGTGTCATGGCACTGAAGGGTGCCTGCCTCACACCTGGGCTCATGGCACTGAAGGGAGCACGGCCTCACCCACGGTTCATGGCACTGATGGGGTGCCTGGCCTCCACCCCAGGTCATGGGAAGGGGTGCCCGGCCTCACACCCCGGTCATGTGAAGGGGTGCCTGGCCTCACACCCTGGTTCACAGCACTGTAGTGCCTGACTTCACACCCCCGTTTCAGGGCACTGAAAGGGTCCCCTGCCCTCACTCCCCAGGTCATGTCACTGAAGGGGTGCCCGGCCCTCACACCCCGGTTCATGGCACTGATGGGGAGCCCGGCCTCACCCCGAGTCAGGGTGCTGAAGGGGTGCCCGCACTCACACCCGCCCGGTCAGTACGGCCCTCACACCCCGGTTCAGCACTGTAGGGTGCCTGGCCTTCACACCCCGTTTCATGGCACTAAAGGGTGCCCGCCCTCACACCGTTCATGGCACTGAAGATGTGCCCGCCTCACACCCCGGTTCATGGCACTGAAGGTGCCCGGCCCTCACAATCCGGGGTTATGGTGCTGGAGGATGCCCGCCTTCACACCATGGGTCATATGAAGGTGGCCCTCACAACCCGGTTCACAAAGCTGTAGGGGTGCTGGGCCTTCACACCCCGTTTCATGGCTTGGAAAGGGTGCCTGGCCCTCACACCCCTGGGTCATGTCACGAATGGGGTGCCTGGCCTCACACCCCTGGGTCATGTCACTGAATTGGTGTCCGGCCATTACACCCTGGTCATGGAAGGGGTGCCTGGCTCACACCCCGGTTCATAAGACTGTAGGGGTGACCTGCACCTACACCCCTGTTTTATGGCACTGAAGGGGTGCCCGGCCTCACACCCCGTGGTCATGGCACTGAAGGGGAGCCCGCCTCACTCCCGGCCTGCACTGATAGGGTGCCCGGCCTCACACCCTGAGTCATGGTGCTGAAGGGGTGCCCGCCCTCACACCCCAGGTCATGTGAAGGGGTGCCCGGCCCACACCCCGGGTCATGTGAAGGGGTGCCCGGCCCACACGCCGGTTCAAAGCACTTAGGGGTACCCGGCCTTCACACCCCTTTTCATGGCACTGAAAGGATGGCCGGCCTCACACCCGGTTCATGGCACTGAAGATGTCCCGACCTCACACCCAGGTTCATGGCACTGAAGGGTGCCCGGCCTCACAATCCGCGGCGGTGCTGATGGATGCCCGCCTTCACACCCCGGTCATGTCAAGGGGTGCCCGCTCACAACCCGGTTCACGCACTGTAGGTGTGCCGGACTACACCCTGTTTCATGGCTTCTAAAAGGATGCCCGGCCCTCACATCCTGGTCATGTCACGAAAGGGGTGCCTGCCCTGACACCCCGGGTCATGTCACTGAAGGAGTGACCGCCCTCACACCCAGGTTCGGCAGGCACTGAAGGGGTGCCCGGCCCTCACACCCCAGGAAAGGTGCTGGAGGGGTGCCCGGCCTGCACCCCGGGGGCATGGTGCTGAAGGGGTGCCCGCCCCAACACCCCGGTCATGTCACTGAAGGGGTGCCTGACCGTCACACCCCGGGTCATGTCACTGAATGGGTGTCCGCCCTCACACACCGCGCCATGGTGCTGGAGGGGTGCTCGGGCCTCACACTCCAGCTATGGTGCTGGAGTGGTGCCCGGTTCACGACCCCTGGTCAGGTCACTAAGGGTGCCTGGCCCTGACACCCCGGGTCATGTCACTGAAGGAGGACGCCTCTAGCTGCGATATTGGATACCCAAAGAATGTTCTATACTACTGAGGGTATATACAAACACTTGTTGTCTTTAAAAGTAGGTTCTATTCTCGCACGGAGATAATACAGTAGGACGCGGAAGCCTGTGGGCACGCCACCAGACTCAGTCTAACTACTTTTACATCTATCTATGTATTACACACTGGCTCTGACAGATGCCAGCATTCACAAGCTGAATACATAAAGTATAAATGTGATAATTTATATACATAATATGGTGCACAATAAATAGAATATTACATAGAATTAATACATGTTCTGTATACTTTACTATACATAATTAATAATAGTAATATAACAATATACAGCTGAAGGTACTTAATTGTGTCCATATATCATACACCTCCTCCCTATACTATAGTTTCATCTTGAGCGGACCTTGTTTCTGGAGTCGCCGGACCTGCGGAGTACTGGGGCAGAAACACAAGGTGGGGATGGATTTACTTTAGAGACATCAACATTAGGGGACTCAACTGGGGAGGGGTCAACACTAGTAGCTCCACAGGTCGGAGGAAACGACGGTTCCTCCACCATACCTACCACTAGGAAGACGCACTTGGTAGTCCCTGGACCGCTAATACCTAACAACCCCCAACCTTGTCCCAAGTGTGAGATACCGAGATCTTGAATCCATCTGCTGGCCGACACTAACCTGGAAGGGGCGGGCATGACAGTCGCATTCGAGCAGCGACATCTGCGCTTGTTCTGTGCACGGCGGTCACATTCTTCAGTCTTGGCCTGCCACCTGGAAAAAAAAAGACTTCGGTGGGCAGGAAACACAAGACCTGAGATGATGTCCGATAGAACCTGGGCTGGAGCGTCCGTGAAGTTCGTGTTATGAATCCAACAAACTCGATCAAGTCCTCGCGAGTCGATATTTCCTGAGGGTGACACCTTGCTGATCAGGTGTTTCACAGTCTTGACTGCGGCTTCAGCGTGTCCCATCTGCCTGGGGGTAGTGGGCGAGGTCACTACATGACGGACTTCAACGGTCCATAGAAGTCCCGGAACTCGTGGTTGGTGAACTGGGGTCCTCCATCAGTCCTGAGGCGGAGGGGAACACCAACTTCTGAAGTAATGCCTGAAGCTCCGGATGGTAGCAGTAGCCTTTGTATCACTACCAGGACAACAACAGGCCATCCAGACAGTCGGTCGGCAATGACGAGGAAGGACTTCTGCAACTGCAAAGAAATCGGCCGACACAGACTCGAAGCGGCCTGAAGGGTTATCGCCGCACATTAAAGGTTCCTGTTGCTGGCTAGGCAGAATCTGGCACGGTTCACAGGCACGGACGGTACTTGCAATGTCCGTTGATTCCGGCCAAAATACAGTCTGCTTCGCCGGTGCTTGCGGGCTTCTACTTCTCGATGGCTGTCGTGAAGGCGGCCAAGGTACGCGGCAGAGGGCAGCAGGAATAACTACTCGGACTATACAAGACGAGGTCTCCATCACAATAGAGGTCCGCGTATTTTCCAGTACGGGGGTAGCACCATGAAGGTCGGATGGTTAGATGGAAACTCCTGAGACACACAGTCACGAGCCGATGTAGGAAGGGTCGGCCGGCTGCGGTGCGGAGATTCAGGGTCTTGTCTTGCATCCAGTGCTGTAAACTCTTCTGATGTGAAGACGGCCTTCAATGAAATAGGTTTAGGAATTCTGGAAATAATGGTCAACTCCTGACAATGGCCATATGATAAGAGCGGAGTCGGGATACCATTATGAACATCAATCCGGGTTGAGCAAGACTGTTACCAAAGGTAAGGGTAGCCCAGAAAGATCCCAAAGCTGGAGCCATCTTGGAACCATCAGCGTCAGTTCGTTGTCTGGAGGAGGGGCTGTAGGTTGCTCCGGGGTATTCCCAAACTTGCTAAATGTTGTGACCACCATTGAGACGTCAGCACCGGTGTCAGGTAAAGTAATACGTAACTGAACGAAGGCGGTCACTGA
>NW_024734400.1:0-26853 GCF_018991925.1 Homarus americanus | reverse complement strand
TATAACAAAGTCCCCTAATCGAGTATAACTGAGTGCCCTAATCGAGCATAACTAAGTCCCCTGATCGAGTATAACAAAGGACCCTCATGGAGTATAACAAAGTCCCAAGATCGAGTATGACAAAGTCCTCTGATCGAGCATAACAAAGTCCCCTGAGCGAGTATAACAAAGTCCCTTCATCGATTATAACAAAGCCCCCTGATCGAGTATAAGAAAGGCACCTGATCGAGTAAAAAAAAGGCCCCTGGTCGAGTATAACAAAGTCCCCTGGCCGAGTATAACAATGTCCCCTGATCGACTATAACAAAGCCCTCTCATCGTGTTTAACAAAACCCGCTGATCGAGTATAAAAAAGCCCCCTGGTCGAGTATAACAAAGTCCCCTGGTCGAGTATAACAAAGTCCCATGATCGAGTATTACAAAGGCCCCGAATCGAGTATAACAAAGGCCCCTGGTCGAAAATAACAAAGTCCCCTGAACGAGTATACTAAAGTCCCCTGGTCGAGTATAACAAAGTCCCAATATCGAGTATAACAAAGCCCCCCGATCGAGTATAACAAAGTCCGTTGATCGAGTATAACAAAGCCCCCTGATCGAGTATAACAAAGCCCCCTCGTCGAGTATAAGAAAGTCCCTGGTCGAGTATAACAAAGTCCCCTGATCGAGTATAACAAAGGATCCTAATGGAGTATAACAAAGTCCCAAGATCGAGAATAACAAAGTCCTCTGATCGAGTATAACAAAGTCCCCTGATCGAGTATAACAAAGTCCCGTCATCGAGAATAACAAAGCCCCCTGATCGAGTATAAGAAAGACACCTGATCGAATATAACAATGTCCCTAGTCGAGTATAACAAAGTCCACTAATCGAGTATAAGAAAGGCACCTGATCGAGTATAACAATGTCCCTAGTCGAGTATAACAAAGTCCCCTGATCGAGTATAACAAACCCCCACATCGAGTATAACAAAGTCCCCTTATCGAGTATAACAAAGTCCACTAATCGAGTATAAGAAAGGCACCTGACCGAATATAACAAAGTCCCGAGTCGAGTAAAACAAACACCCCTGATTGAGTATATCAAAGCCCCCTGATCGAGTATAACAAAGTCCCCTCATCGAGTATAACAAAATCCCCTGATCGAGTATAACAAAGTCGCCTGCTTGAGTAAAACAAACACCCCTGGTCGAGTATAACAAAGTCCCCTGATCGAGTATAACAAAGCCCCCTGATCGAGTATAACAAAGTCCCCTGATCGAGTATAACAAAGTCCACTAATCGAGTATAACAAAGTCCCCTGATCGAGTAAAACAAACACCACTGGTCGAGTATAACAAAGTCCCATGATCGAGGATAACAAAATCCCCTGATCGAGTATAACAAAGTCTCCTGATCGAGTATAACAAAGTCCCCTGATCGAGTAAAACAAACACCCCTGGTCGAGTATAACAAAGTCCCCTGATCGAGTATAACAAAGCCCCCTGATCGAGTATAACAAAGTCTCCTGATCGAGTATAACTAAGTGCCCTAATCGAGCATAACTAATTCCCCTGATCGAGTATAACAAAGGACCCTAATGGAATATAACAAAGTCCCAAGATCGAGTATAACAAAGTCCTCTGATCGAGTATAACAAAGTCCCCTGATCGAACATAACAATGTCACGTCATCGAGTATAACAAAGCCCCCTAATCGAGTATAAGAAAGGCACCTGATCGAATAAAACAATGTCCCTAGTCGAGTATATACAAAGTCCCCAGATCGAGTATAATAAAGTCCCCAGATCGAGTATAACAAAGTCCCCTGATCGAGTATAACAAACCCCCTCATCGAGTATAACAAAGTCCCCTGATCGAGTATAACAAAGTCCACTAATCGAGTATAAGAAAGGCACCTGACCAAATATAACAAAGTCCCGAGTCGAGTCAAACAAACACCCCTGATTAAGTATAAAAAAGCCCCCTGGTCGAGTATAACAAAGTCCGCAGATCGAGTTCAACAAAGTCACCTTATCGAGAATAACAAAGTCCCCTGATCGAGTATAACAAAGCCCCCTGTTCGAGTATAGCAAAGCCAATGATCGAGTATAAAAAAGTCCCATGATCAAGTATAACAAAGTCCCCTGATCGAGTATAACAAAGTCCCCTGGTCGTGTATAACAAAGTCCCCTGGTCGAGTATTACAAAGTCCCCTGATCGAGTATAACACAGCCCCCTCATCGAGTTTAACAAAACCCCCTGATCGAGTATAAAAAAGCCCCCTGGTCGAGTATAATAAAGTCGAATGATCGAGTATAACAAAGTCCCCTGATCAAGTATAACAAAGGACCCTAATGGCGTATAACAAAGTCCCAAGATCGCTTATAACAAATTCTCCTGATCGAGTATAACAAAGTCCCCTGATCGAGTATAACTAAGTACCCTGATCGAGTATAACAAAGTGCCCTGATCGAGAATAACAAAGTCCCCTGATCGAGGATAACAAAGTCCACTTATCGAGTATAAGAAAGGCACCTGACCGAATATAACAAAGTCCCGAGTCGAGTAAAACAAACACCCCTGATTAAGTATAACAAAGCCCCCTGATCGAGTATAACAAAGTCCCCTGATCGAGTATAACAAAATTCCCTGATCGAGTATAACAAAGTCCCCTGATCGAGTATAACAAAGTCCCCTGATCGAGTAAAACAAACACCCCTGGTCGAGTATAACAAAGTCCCCTGATCGAGTATAAGAAAGCCCCCTGATCGAGTATAACAAAGTCCCCTGATCGAGTATAACTAAGTGGCCTAATCGAGCATAACTAAGTCCCCTGATCGAGTATAACAAAGGACCCTCATGGAGTATAACAAAGTCCCAAGATCGAGTATAACAAAGTCCTCTGATCGAGTATAACAAAGTCCCCTGATCGAACATAACAATGTCCCGTCATCGAGTATAACAAAGCCCCCTGATGGAGTATAAGAAAGGCACCTGATCGAATATAACAATGTCCCTAGTCGAGTATATGCAAAGTCCCCAGATCGAGTATAACAAAGTCCCCAGATCGAGTATAACAAAGTCCCCTGATCGAGTATAACAAACCCCCTCATCGAGTATAAAAAAGCCCCCTGGTCGAGTATAACAAAGTCCGCGGATCGAGTACAACAAAGTCACCTTATCGAGAATAACAAAGTCCCCTGATCTAGTATAACAAAGCCCCCTGATCGAGTATACCAAAGCCCATGATCGAGTATAAAAAAGTCCCCTCATCGAGTATAACAAAGTCCTCTGATCGAGTATAACAAAGTCCCCTGATCGAGTATAACAAAGCCCCCTCATCGAGTTTAACAAAACCCCCTCATCGAGTTTAACAAAACCCCCTGATCGAGTATAAAAAAGCCCCCTGGTCGAGTATAACAAATTCCCCTGGACGAGTATAATAAGTCCCATGATCGAGTATAACAAACGCCCCTGATCGAGTATAACAAAGTCTCCTGATCGAGTATAACAAAGGACCCTAATGGCGTATAACAAAGTCCCAAGATCGCATATAACAAGGTCTCCTCATCGAGTATAACAAAGTCGCCTGATCGAGTATAACAAAGTACCTTGATCGAATATAACAAAGTGCCCTGAACGAGAATAACAAAGTCCCCTGATCGATTTTAACAAAGTCCCCTTATCGAGTACAATAAAGCCCCTGATCGAGTATAACAAAGTCCCCTGATCGAGTATAACAAAGTCCCATAATCGAGTATAACAAAGTCCCCTGATCGAGTATACTAAAGTCTCCTGATCGAGTATAACAAAGTCCGCTGATCGAGTAAAACAAAGCCCCCTGATCGAGTATAACAAAGTCCCCTGGTCGAGTAAAACAAAATCTCCTGATCGAGTTTAACAAAACCCCCTGATCGAGTATAAATAAGGCCCCTGGTCGAGTATAACAAAGTCCCCTGGTCGAGTATAACAAAGTCCCATGATCGAGTATAAATAAGGCCCATGGTCGAGTATAACAAAGTCCCCTGGTCGAATAACAAAGTCCCATGATCGAGTATAACACAGGTTCCTTATCGAGTATAACAAAGGCCCCTGGTCGAGTATAACAAAGTCCTTGGCCGAGTATAACAAAGTCCCAAAATCGAGTATAACAAAGGCCCCTTATCGAATATAACAAAGGCCCCTGGTCGAGTATAACAAAATCCCCTGATCGAGTATAACAAATTCCTCTCATCGAGTTTAACAAAACCCCCTTCATCGAGTATTAAAAAGCCCCCTGGTCGAGTATAACAAAGCCCCCTGATCGAGTATAACAATGTTCCCTGATCGAGTATAACTAAGTGCCCTAATCGATATAACAAAGGACCCAAATGCCGTATAACAAAGTCCCAAGATCGAGTATAACAAAGTCCCCTGATCGAGTATAACAAAGTCCCCTGATCGAGGATAACAAAGCCCGATGATCGAGTATAACAAAGTCCCTTGATCAAGAATAACAAAGTCCCCTGATCGAGTATAAAAAGTCCACTGGTCGAGTATAACAAAGTCACCTGGTCGAGTATAACAAAGTCCCAAGATCGAGTATAACAAAGTCCCCTGATCGAGTATAACAAAGTCCCCTGATCGAGTATAACAAAGCCCGATGATCGAGTATAACAAAGTCCCTTGATCAAGAATAACAAAGTCCCCTGATCGAGTATAAAAAGTCCCCTGTTCGAGTATAACAAAGTCACCTGGTCGAGTATAACAAAGTCCCATAATCGCGTATAACAAAGGCCCCTGGTCGAGTATAACAAAATCCCCTGACAGAGTATAACAAAGTCCCCCGATCGAGTATAAATAAGTGCCCTAATCGAGCATAACTAAGTCCCCTGGTCGAGTATAACAAAGTCCCCTAGTCGAGTATAACAAAGTCCCCTTATCGAGTATAAAAAAGTCCCCTGATCGAGTATAACAAAGTCACCTGATCGAATATAACAAAGTCCCCTGGTTGTGTATAACAAAATCCCCTGGTCGAGTATTACAAAGTCCCCTGATCGAGTATAACAAAGCCCCTTCATCGAGTTTAAAAAAAAACCCTGATCGAGTATAAAAAAGCCCCCTGGTCGAGTATAACAAAGTCCCCTGGTCGAGTATAATAAAGTCGCATGATCGAGTATAACAAAGTCCCATAATCGAGTATAACAAAGGCCCCTTATCGAATATAACAAAAGCCCCTGGTCGAGTATAACAAAATCCGCTGATCGAGTATAACAAAGTCCCCTGATCGAAAATAACTAAGTCCCCTGATCGAGTATAACAAAGGACCCTAATGGCGTATAACAAAGTCCCAAGATCGCGTATAACAAAGTCTCCTGATCGAGTATAACAAAGTCCCCTGATCGAGTATAACAAACTACCCTGATCGAGTATAACAAAGTGCCCTGATCTAGAATAACAAAGTCCCCTGATCGAGTATAACAAAGTCCACTAATCGAGTATAAGAAAGGCACCTGACCGAATATAACAAAGTCCCGAGTCGAGTAAAACAAACACCCCTAATTGAGTATAACAAAGCCCCCTGATCGAGTATAACAAAGTCCCCTGATCGAGTATAACAAAGTCCCCTGATCGAGTAAAACAAAGCCCCCTCTTCGAGTATAAGAAAGTCCCCTGGTCCAGTATAACAAAGTCCCTGATCGAGAATAACAAAGCCCCATCATCGAGTATAACCAATTCACCGAATCGAGTATAACTAAGTCCCCTGATCGAGTATAACAAAGTCCCCTGATCGAGTAAAACAAACACCCCTGATCGAGTATAACAAAGTCCCCTGATCGAACATAACAATGTCCCGTCATCGAGTATAACAAAGCCCCCTGATCGAGTATAAGAAAGGCACCTGATTGAATATAACAATGTCCCTAGTCGAGTATAACAAAGTCCCCTGATCGAGTATAACAAACCCCCTCATCGAGTATAAAAAAGCCCCCTGGTCGAGTATAACAAAGTCCGCAGATCGAGTACAACAATGTCACCTTATCGAGAATAACAAAGTCCCCTGATCGAGTATAACAAAGCCCCCTGATCGAGTATACCAATGCCCATGATCGAGTATAAAAAAGTCCCCTGATCGAGTATAACAAAGTCCCCTGATCGAGTATAACAAAGTCCCCTGGTCGTGTATAACAAAGTCCCCTGGTCGAGTATTACAAAGTCCCCTGATCGAGTATAACAAAGTCCCCTCATCGAGTTTAACAAAACCCCCCTGATCGAGTATAAAAAAGCCCCCTGGTCGAGTATAACAAAGTCCCAAGATCGCGTATAAGAAAGTCTCCCGATCGAGTATAACAAAGTGCCATGATCGAGAATAACAAAGTCCCCTGATCGAGTTTAACAAAGTCCCCTTATCGACTACAATAAAGCCCCTGATCGAGTATAACAAAGTCTCCTGATCGAGTATAACAAAGTCCCATTTTCGAGTATAACACAGGCCCCTGATCGAGTATAACAAAGTCCCCTGATCGAGTATACTAATGTCCCCTGATCGTGTATAACAAAGTCCACTGATCGAGTATAACAAAGCCCCCTCATCGAGTATAACAAAGTCCCCTGGTCGAGTAAAACATAGTCCCCTGGCCGAGTATAACAAAGTCCCCTGATCGAGTATAACAAAGCCCCCTCATCGAGTTTAACAAAACCCCCTGATCGAGTATAAATAAGGCCCCTGGTCGAATATAACAAAGTCCTCTGGTCGAGTATAACAAAGTCCCATGATCGAGTACAACACAGGCCCCTTATCGAGTATAACAAAGGCCCCTTGCCGAGAATAACAAAATCCCCTGATCGAGTATAACAAAGTCCCCTGATCAAGTAAAACAAACACCCTGATTGAGTTTAACAAAACCCCTGATCGAGTATAAAAAAGCCCCCTGGTTGAGTATAACAAAGTCCTTTGGTCGAGTATAACAAAGTCCCATAATCGAGTATAACAAAGGCACCTTATCGAGTATAACAAAGCCCCCTGATCGAGTATAACAAAGTCCCCTGATCGCTTATAACTAAGTCCCCTGATCGAGTATAAAAAAGGACCCTAATGGCGTATAACAAAGTCCCAAGATCGAGTATAACAAAGTACCTTGATCGAGTATAACAAAGTCCCCTGGTCGAGTATAACAAAGTCCCCTAATCGAGCATAACTAAGTCCCCTGATCGAGTATAACAAAGGACCCTAATGGAGTATAAGTCCCCTGGTCGAGTATAACAAAGTCCCCTGGACGAGTATAACAAAGTCCTCTGATCGAGTATAACAACGTCCCATGATCGAGTATAACAAAGTCCCGTCATTGAGCATAACAAAGCCCCCTGATCGAGTATAAAAAAGGCACCTGATCGAATATAACAATGTCCCTAATTGAGTATATACAAAGTCCCCTGATCGAGTAAAAAAGCCCCCTGATCGAGTATAACAAAGTCCCCTGATAAAAGTATAACAAAGCCCTCTGATCGAGTAGAACAAACCCCCCTCATCGAGTATAAAAAAGTCCCCTGGTCGTCTATAACAAAGTCCCCTGATCGAGTAAAAAAGCCCCCTGATCGAGTATAACAAAGTCCCCTGATAAAAGTATAACAAAGCCCTCTGATCGAGTAGAACAAACCCCCCTCATCGAGTATAACAAAGTCCCCTGGACGTCTATAACAAAGTCCCCTGATTGAGTATAAGAAAGCCCCCTCATCGAGTATAAAAAAGCCCCCTGGTCGAGTATAACAAAGTCCCTGATCAAGTATAACAAAGCCCTCTGATCGAGTAGAACAAAGCCCTCTCATCGAGTATAAAAAAGCCCCCTGGTCGAGTATAAAAAAGCCCCCTGGTCGAGTATAACAAAGTCCCTGATCAAGTATAACAAAGCCCTCTGATCGAGTAGAACAAAGCCCTCTCATCGAGTATAAAAAAGCCCCCTGGTCGAGTATAAAAAAGCCCCCTTGTCGAGTATAACAAAGTCCCCTGGCCAAGTATAACAAAGTCACCTAATCGAGTATAACAAAGGCCCCTTATCGAATATAACAAAAGCCCCTGGTCGAGTATAACAAAATCCTCTGATCGAGTATAACAAAGTCCCCTGATCGAAAATAACTAAGTCCCCTGATCGAGTATAACAAAGGACCCTAATGGCGTATAACAAAGTCCCAAGATCGCGTATAACAAAGTCTCCTGATCGAGTATAACAAAGTGCCCTGATCGAGTATAACAAACTACCCTGATCGAGTATAACAAAGTGCCCTGATCTAGAATAACAAAGTCCCCTGATCGAGTATAACAAAGTCCACTAATCGAGTATAAGAAAGGCACCTGACCGAATATAACAAAGTCCCGAGTCGAGTAAAACAAACACCCCTAATTGAGTATAACAAAGCCCCCTGATCGAGTATAACAAAGTCCCCTGATCGAGTATAACAAAGTCCCCTGATCGAGTAAAACAAAGCCCCCTCTTCGAGTATAAGAAAGTCCCCTGGTCCAGTATAACAAAGTCCCTGATCGAGAATAACAAAGCCCCATCATCGAGTATAACCAATTCACCGAATTGAGTATAACTAAGTTCCCTGATCGAGTATAACAAAGTCCCCTGATCGAGTAAAACAAACACCCCTGATCGAGTATAACAAAGTCCCCTGATCGAACATAACAATGTCCCGTCATCGAGTATAACAAAGCCCCCTGATCGAGTATAAGAAAGGCACACTGATTGAATATAACAATGTCCCTAGTCGAGTATAACAAAGTCCCCTGATCGAGTATAACAAACCCCCTCATCGAGTATAAAAAAGCCCCCTGGTCGAGTATAACAAAGTCCGCAGATCGAGTACAACAATGTCACCTTATCGAGAATAACAAAGTCCCCTGATCGAGTATAACAAAGCCCCCTGATCGAGTATACCAATGCCCATGATCGAGTATAAAAAAGTCCCCTGATCGAGTATAACAAAGTCCCCTGATCGAGTATAACAAAGTCCCCTGGTCGTGTATAACAAAGTCCCCTGGTCGAGTATTACAAAGTCCCCTGATCGAGTATAACAAAGTCCCCTCATCGAGTTTAACAAAACCCCCCTGATCGAGTATAAAAAAGCCCCCTGGTCGAGTATAACAAAGTCCCAAGATCGCGTATAAGAAAGTCTCCCGATCGAGTATAACAAAGTGCCATGATCGAGAATAACAAAGTCCCCTGATCGAGTTTAACAAAGTCCCCTTATCGACTACAATAAAGCCCCTGATCGAGTATAACAAAGTCTCCTGATCGAGTATAACAAAGTCCCATTTTCGAGTATAACACAGGCCCCTGATCGAGTATAACAAAGTCCCCTGATCGAGTATACTAATGTCCCCTGATCGTGTATAACAAAGTCCGCTGATCGAGTATAACAAAGCCCCCTCATCGAGTATAACAAAGTCCCCTGGTCGAGTAAAACATAGTCCCCTGGCCGAGTATAACAAAGTCCCCTGATCGAGTATAACAAAGCCCCCTCATCGAGTTTAACAAAACCCCCTGATCGAGTATAAATAAGGCCCCTGGTCGAATATAACAAAGTCCTCTGGTCGAGTATAACAAAGTCCCATGATCGAGTATAACACAGGCCCCTTATCGAGTATAACAAAGGCCCCTTGTCGAGAATAACAAAATCCCCTGATCGAGTATAACAAAGTCCCCTGATCAAGTAAAACAAACACCCCTGATTGAGTTTAACAAAACCCCTGATCGAGTATAAAAAAGCCCCCTGGTTGAGTATAACAAAGTCCTTTGGTCGAGTATAACAAAGTCCCATAATCGAGTATAACAAAGGCACCTTATCGAGTATAACAAAGCCCCCTGATCGAGTATAACAAAGTCCCCTGATCGCTTATAACTAAGTCCCCTGATCGAGTATAACAAAGGACCCTAATGGCGTATAACAAAGTCCCAAGATCGAGTATAACAAAGTACCTTGATCGAGTATAACAAAGTCCCCTGGTCGAGTATAACAAAGTCCCTAATCGAGCATAACTAAGTCCCCTGATCGAGTATAACAAAGGACCCTAATGGAGTATAACAAAGTCCCCTGGTCGAGTATAACAAAGTCCCCTGGACGAGTATAACAAAGTCCTCTGATCGAGTATAACAACGTCCCATGATCGAGTATAACAAAGTCCCGTCATTGAGCATAACAAAGCCCCCTGATCGAGTATAAAAAAGGCACCTGATCGAATATAACAATGTCCCTAATTGAGTATATACAAAGTCCCCTGATCGAGTAAAAAAGCCCCCTGATCGAGTATAACAAAGTCCCCTGATAAAAGTATAACAAAGCCCTCTGATCGAGTAGAACAAACCCCCCTCATCGAGTATAACAAAGTCCCCTGGTCGTCTATAACAAAGTCCCCTGATCGAGTAAAAAAGCCCCCTGATCGAGTATAACAAAGTCCCCTGATAAAAGTATAACAAAGCCCTCTGATCGAGTAGAACAAACCCCCCTCATCGAGTATAACAAAGTCCCCTGGTCGTCTATAACAAAGTCCCCTGATTGAGTATAAGAAAGCCCCCTGATCGAGTTTAACAAAACCCCCTGATCGAGTATAACAAAGTCCCCAGATCGAGTATAACAAAGTCCCCCGATCGAGTATAACAATGCCCCCTCATCGAGTATAAAAAAGCCCCCTGGTCGAGTATAACAAAGTCCCTGATCAAGTATAACAAAGCCCTCTGATCGAGTAGAACAAAGCCCTCTCATCGAGTATAAAAAAGCCCCCTGGTCGAGTATAAAAAAGCCCCCTGGTCGAGTATAACAAAGTCCCTGATCAAGTATAACAAAGCCCTCTGATCGAGTAGAACAAAGCCCTCTCATCGAGTATAAAAAAGCCCCCTGGTCGAGTATAAAAAAGCCCCCTTGTCGAGTATAACAAAGTCCCCTGGCCAAGTATAACAAAGTCACCTAATCGAGTATAACAAAGTCCCCTGATCGAGTATAACAAAGTCCCATGATCGAGTAAAACAAACACCCGTGATCGAGTATAACAAAGTCCCATGATAGAGTATAACAAAGCCCCCTGATCGAGTATAACTAAGTGCCCTAATCGAGTATAACAAAGGACCCTAATGGAGTATAACAAAGTCCCAAGATCGAGTATAACAAAGTCAAAAGATCGAGTATAACAAAGTCCCTTGATAGAGTATAACAAAGTCCCTTGATCGAGTATAACAAATTCCCCTGATCGAGTATAACAAAGTCCCCTGATCGAGAATATCAAAGTCCCCTGATCGAGTATAACAAAGGACCCTAATGGAGTATAACAAAGTCCCAAGATCGAGTATAACAAAGTCCTCTGGTCGAGTATAACAAAGTCCCCTGATCGAGTATAACAAAGTCCCGTCATCGAGTATAACAAAGACCCCTGATCGAGTATAAGAAAGGCACCTGATCGAATATAACAATGTCCTTAGTCGAGTATATACAAAGTCTCATGATCGAGTATATCAAAGCCCCCTCATCGAGTACAAAAAAGCCCCCTGGTCGAGTATAACAAATTCTCTTATCGAGTATAACAAAGCCATCTGATCGAGTATAACAAAGCCCCCTCATCGAGTATAAAAAAGCCCCCTGGTCGAATATAACAAAGTCCCCTGGCCAAGTATAACAAAGTCCCTGATCGAGTATAACAAAGCCCACTCATCGACTTTAACAAAACCCCCTGATCGAGTATGTAAAAGCCCCCTGGTCGAGTATAACAAAGTCCCCTGATCGAGTATACTAAAGTCCCCTGATCGAGTATAACAAAGTCACAAGATCGAGTATAACAAAGCCCCCCCGATCGAGTATAACAAAGTCCGCTGATCGAGTATAACAAAGCCCCTTGATCGAGTATAACAAAGTCCCCTGGTCGAGTAAAACAAAGTCCCCTGGCCGAGTATAACAAAGTCCCCTGATCGAGTATAACAAACTCCCCTGATCGAGTTTAAGAAAACCCCCTGATCGAATATATAAAAGCCCCCTGGTCGAGTATAACAAAGTCCCCTGGTCGAGTATAACAAAGTCCCATGATCAAGTATAACAAAGGCCCCTTATCGAGTGTAACAATGGTCCCTGCTCGAGTTTAACAAAACCCCCTGATCGAGTATAACAAAATCCCGTGATCGAGTATAACAAAGTCCCCTAATCGAGTAAAACAAACACCCCTGATCGAGTTTAACAAAATCCCTTGATCGAGTAAAAAAAGGCCCCTGGTCGAGTATAACAAAGTCCTTTGGTCGAGTATAACAAAGTCCCATGATCGAGTATAACAAAGCCCCCTCATCGAGTTTAACAAAACCCCCTTTTTGAGTATAAAAAAGGCCCCTGGGCGAGTATAACAAAGTCCCCTAATCGAGTATAACAAAGGACCCTAATGGACTATAACAAATTCCCAAGATCAAGTATAACAAAGTCCTCTGATCGCGTATTAGAAAGGCACCTGATCGAATATATCAATGTCCCTAGTCGAGTATATACAAAGTCCCCTGATCGAGTATAACAAAGTCCGCAGATCGAGTATAACAAAGTCCCCTGATCGAGTATAACAAAGCCCCCTCATCGAGTATAAAAAAGCCCCCTGGTCGAGTATAACAAAGTCTCTGATCGAGTACAACAAAGCCCTTTGATCGAGTATAACAAAGCCCCATCATCGAGTATAAAAAAGCCCCCTGGTCGAGTATAACACAGTCCCTTGGCCTAGTATAACAAAGTCCCCTGATCGAGTATATCAAAGCCCCCTCATCGAGTTTAACAAAACCCCCTGATCGAGTATAAAAAAGCCCCCTGGTCGAGTTATAAAAAACTCCCCTGGTCGAGTATAACAAAGGCCCCGAATCTAGTATAACAAAGGCCCCTGGTCGAAAATAACAAAGTCCCCTAATCGAGTATACTAAAGTAATCGAGAGTCGAGTATAACAAAGTCCTTTGGTCGAGTATAACAAAGTCCATGATCGAGTATAACAAAGGCCCTTATCGAAGTATAACAAAGGCCCCTGGTCGGTATAAATAGATCTGATCGAGTATAACAAATTCCCTGGTCGAGTATAACAAAGTCCCCTGATCGAGTATAACAAAAAGCCCCCTGATCGAGTATAACAGAGTCCCCTGGTCGAGAATAACAAAGTCCCCTGGTCGAGTATAACAAAGTCCCCTGATCGAGTATAACAAAGCCCCCTCAGCGAGTTTAAAAAAAACCCTGATCGAGTATAAAAAAAAGCCCCCTGGTCGAGTATAACAAAGTCCCCTGGTCGAGTATAACAAAGTCCCATAATCGAGTATAACAAAGGCCCCTTATCGAGTATAACAAAAGCCCCTGGTCGAGTATAACAAAATCCCCTGATCGAGCATAACAAAGTCCCCTGATCGAGTATAAATAAGTGCCCTAATCGAGCATAACTAAGTCCTCTGATCGAATATAACAAAGTCCCAAGATTGAGTATAACAAAGTCCTCTGATCGAGTATAACAAAGTCCCCTGATCGAACATAACAAAGATCCCTTGATCGAGTATAAGAAAGCCCCTGATCGAGTATAAGAAAGGCACCTGATCGATTATAACAATGTCCCTAGTCTAGTATACACAAAGTCCCCAGATCTAGTATAACAAAGTACCCAGATCGAGTATAACAAAGTCCCCTGATCGAGTATAACAAAGCCCCCTCATCGAGTATAAAAAAGCCCCCTGGTCGAGTATAACAAAGTCTGCAGATCGAGTACAACAGAGTCACCTTATCGAGAATAACAAAGTCCCCTGATCGAGTATAACAAAGCCCCCTGATCGAGTATAGCAAAGCCCATGATCGAGTATAAAAAAGACCCCTGATCGAGTATAACAAAGTCCCCTGATCGAGTATAACAAAGTCCCCTGGTCGTGCATAACAAAGTCCCCTGGTTGAGTATTACAAAGTCCCCTGATCGAGAATAACAAAGCCCCCTCATCGAGTTTAACAAAACCCACTGATCGAGTATAAAAAAGCCCCCTGGTCGAGTATAACAAAGTTCCCTGGTCGAGTATAATAAAGTCGCATGATCGAGTATAACAAAGTCCCCTGATCGAGTATAACTAAGTTCCCTGATCGAGTATAACAAAGGACCCTAATGGCGTATAACAAAGTCCCAAGATCGCGTATAACAAATTCTCCTGATCGAGTATAACAAAGTCCGCTGATCGAGTATAACAATGTACCCTCATCGAGTATCACAAAGTGCCCTGATCGAGAATAACAAAGTCCCCTGATCGAGTATAACAAAGTCCACTAATCGAGTATAAAAAAGGCACCTGACCGAATATAACAAAGTCCCGAGTCGAGTAAAACAAAGTCCCCTGATTGAGTATAACAAAGCCCCCTGATCGAGTATAACAAAGTCCCCTGATCGAGTATAACAAAATCCCCTGATCGAGTATAACAAAGTCCCCTGATCGAGTATAACAAAGTCCCTTGATCGATTAAAACAAACACCCCTGGTCGAGTATAACAAAGTCCCCTGATCGAGTATAACAAAGCCCCCTAATCGAGTATAACAAAGTCCCCTGATCGAGTATAACTAAGTGCCCTAATCGAGCATAACTAAGTCCCCTGATCGAGTATAACAAAGGACCCTAATGGAGTATAACAAAGTCCCAAGATCGAGTATAACAAAGTCCTCTGATCGAGTATAACAAAGTCCCCTAATCGAACATAACAATGTTCCTTCATCGAGTATAACAAAGCCCCCTGATCGAGTGTAAGAAAGGCACCTGATCGAATATAACACTGTCCCTAGTCTAGTATAGACAAAGTCCCCAGATCGAGTATAACAAAGTCTCCAGATCGAGTATAACAAAGTCCCCTGATCGAGTATAACAAACCCCCTCATCGAGTATAAAAAAGTCCCCTGGTCGAGTATAACAAAGTCCACAGATCGAGTCCAACAAAGTCACCTTATCGAGAATAACAAAGTCCCCTGATCGAGTATAACAAAGTACCCTGATCGAGTATAACAAAGTCCCCTTGACGTGTATAACAAAGTTCCCTGGTCGAGTATTACAAAGTCCCCTGATCGAGTATAACAAAGCCTCCTCATCGAGTTTAACAAAACCCCCTGATCGAGTATAAAAAAGCCCCCTGGTCGAGTATAACAAAGTCCCCTGGTCGAGTATAATAATGTCCCATGATCGAGTATAACAAAGGCCCCTGATCGGGTATAACTAAGTCCCCTGATCGAGTATAACAAAGGACCCTAATGGCGTATAACAAAGTCCCAAGATCGCGTATAACAACGTCTCCTGATCGAGTATAACAAAGTCCCTTGATCGAGTATAAAAAAGTACCATGATCGAGTATAACAAAGTGCCCTGATCGAGAATAACAAAGTCCCCTGATCGAGTTTAACAAAGTCCCCTTATCGAGTACAATAAAGCCCCTGATCGAGTATAACAAAGTCCCCTGATCGAGTATAACTAATTCCCATTATCGAGTATAACAAAGGCCCCTGATCGAGTATAACAAAGTACCTGATCGTGTATACTAAAGTCCCCTGACCGAGTATAACAAAGTCCGCTGATCGAGTATAACAAAGCCCGTGATCGAGTATAACAAAGTCCCCTGGTCGAGTAAAACAAAGTCCCCTGGCCGAGTATAACAAAGGCCCCTGGTCGAGTATAACAAAGTCCATTGGTCGAGTATATCAAATTCCCATAATCGAGTATAACAAAGGCCTCTTTTCGAAAATAACAAAGGCCCCTGGTCGATTATAACAAATTCCCCTCATCGAGTATAACTAAGTGCCCTAATCGAGTATAACAAAGGACCCTAATGGAGTTTAACAAAGTCCCAAGATCGAGTATAACAAAGTCAAAAGATCGAGCATAACAAAGTCCCCTGATTGAGTATAACAAAGTCCCTTGATCGAGTATAACAAAGTCCCCTGATCGAGTATAACAAAGTCCCCTGATCGAGAATATCAAAGTCCCTTGATCGAGTATAACAAAGGACCCTAATGGAGTATAACAAAGTCCCAAGATCGAGTATAACAAAGTCCTCTGATCGAGTATAACAAAGTCCCCTGATCGAGTATAACAAAGTCCCGTCATCGAGTATAACAAAGAACCCTGATCGAGTATAAGAAAGGCACCTGATCGAATATCACAATGTCCGTAGTCGAGTATATACAAAGTCCCCTCATCGAGTATAACAAAGCCCCCTCATCGAGTAGAAAAAAGCCCCCTGGTCGAGTATAACAAAGTCCCTTATCGAGTATAACAAAGCCCTCTGATCGAGTATAACAAAGCCCCCTCATCGAGTATAAAAAAGCCCCCTGGTCGAATATAACAAAGTCCCCTAGCCAAGTATAACAAAGTAACCTGATCGAGTATAACAAAGCCCACTCATCGAGTTTATCAAAACCCCCTGATCGAGTATGTAAAAGCCCCCTGGTCGAATATAACAAAGTCCCCTGATCGAGTATAACAAAGGACCCTAATGGCGTATAACAAAGTCCCAAGATCGAGTATAACAAAGTACCTTATTCTTGTATAACAAAGTCCCCTAATCGACCATAACTATATCCCCTGATCGAGTATAACAAAGGACCCTAATGGAGTATAACAAAGTCCCCTGGTCGAGTATAACAAAGTCCCCTGGTCGAGTATAACAAAGTCCTCTGATCTAGTATAACAAAGTCCCATGATCGAGTATAACAAAGTCCCGTCATGGAGTATAACAAAGCCCCCTGATCGAGTATAAGAAAGGAACCTGATCGAATATAACAATATCCGTAGTCGAGTATATACAAAGTCCCCTGATCGAGAATATCAAAGTCCCCTGATCGAGTATAACAAAGTCCTCTGATCTCGTATAAGAAAGGCACCTGATCGAATATATCAATGTCCCTAATCGAGTAAATACAAAGTCCCCTGATCGAGTATAACAAAGTCCCCAGATCGAGTATAACAAAGTCCCCTCATCGAGTATAACAAAGTACCCTGATCGAGTATAACTAAGTGCCCTAATGGAGTATAACAAAAGACCCTAATGGCGTATAACAAAGTCAAAAGATCGAGTATAACAAAGTCCCCTGATCGAGTATAACAAAGTCCCTTGATCGAGTATAACAAAGTCCCCTGATCGAGTATAACAAAGTCCCCTGATCGAGAATATCAATTTCCCCTGATCGAGTATAACAAAGGACCCTAATGGAGTATAACAAAGTCCCAAGATCGAGTATAACAAAGTCCTCTGATTGAGTATAACTAAGTCCTCTGATTGAGTATAACAAAGGACCTAATGGGTATAACAAGTCCCAAGATCCGAAAGTGCTGATCAGGCTACATAATCCCTGATCGGGTATAACAAAATTCCCGTCATCGGTATAACAAGGAGCCTGATCGAGTATGAAAAGGCACTGATCGAATATCCTGATATCTAAGCCAGTCGAGTATACACAGTCCCTTGATCGAGTATAACAAAGCCCCCTCATCGAGTACAAAAAAGCCCCCTGGTCGAGTATAACAAAGTCCCTTATCGAGTATAACAAAGCCCTCTGATCGAGTATAACAAAGCTCCCTCATCGAGTATAAAAAAGCCCCCTGGTCGAATATAACAAAGTCCCCTGGCCAAGTATAACAAAGTCCCCGGATCGAGTATAACAAAGCCCACTCATCGAGTTTAACAAAACCCCCTGATCGAGTATGTAAAAGCCCCCTGGTCAAGTATAACAAAGTCAAGTATAACAAAGTCCCCTGATCGAGTATACTAAAGCCCCCTGATTGAGTATAACAAAGTCCCAAGATCGAGTATAACAAAGCCCCCCGATCGAGTATAACAAATTCCGCTGATCGAGTATAACAAAGCCCCCTGATCGACTATAACAAAGTCCCCTGGTCGAGTAAAACAAAGTCCCCTGGCCGAGTATAACAAAGTCCCCTGATCGAGTATAACAAAGCCCCCTCATCGAGTTTAAGAAAACTCCCTGATCGAGTATAACAAAGGCCCCTTATCGAGTATAACAATGGCCCCTGGTCGAGTTTAACAAAACCCCCTGATCGAGTATAACAAAATCCCGTGATCGAGTATAAGAAAGTCCCCTGATCGAGTAAAACAAACACCCCTGATTGAGTTTAACAAAACCCCCTGATTGAGTAAAAAAAGGCCACTGGTCGAGTATAACAAAGTCCTTTGGTCGAGTATAATAAAATCCCATGATCGAGTATAAAAAGGCCCCTTATCGAGTATAACAAAGGCCCCTGGTCGAGTACAACAGGATCCCCTGATCGAGTATAACAAAGCCCCCTCATCGAGTATAAAAATGCCCCCTGGTCGAGTATAACAAAGTCCGCAGATCGAGTACAACAGAGTCACCTTATCGAGAATAACAAAGTCCCCTGATCGAGTATAACAAAGCCCCCTGATCGAGTATAGCAAAGCCCATGATCGAGTATAAAAAAGTCCCCTGATCGAGTATAACAAAGTCCCCTGATCGAGTATAACAAAGTCCCCTGGTCGTGTATAACAAAGTCCCCTGGTCGAGTATTACAAAGTCCTCTGATCGAGTATAACAAAGCCCCCTTATCGAGTTTAACAAAACCCACTGATCGAGTATAAAAAAGCCCCCTGGTCGAGTATAACAAAGTCCCCTGGTCGAGTATAATAAAGTCGCATGATCGAGTATAACAAAGTCCCCTGATCGAGTATAACTAAGTCCCCTGATCGAGTATAACAAAGGACCCTAATGGCGTATAACAAAGTCCCAAGATCGCGTATAACAAATTCTCCTGATCGAGTATAACAAAGTCCGCTGATCGAGTATAACAAAGTACCCTCATCGAGTATAACAAAGTGCCCTGATCGAGAATAACAAAGTCCACTAATCGAGTATAAGAAAGGCACCTGCCGAATATAACAAAGTCCCGAGTCGAGTAAAACAAACACCCCTGATTGAGTATAACAAAGCCCCCTGATCGAGTATAACAAAGTCCCCTGATCGAGTATAACAAAATCCCCTGATCGAGTATAACAAAGTCCCCTGATCGAGTATAACAAAGTCCCCTGATCGATTAAAACAAACACCCCTGGTCGAGTATAACAAAGTCCCCTGATCGAGTATAACAAAGCCCCCTAATCGAGTATAACAAAGTCCCCTGATCGAGTATAACTAAGTGCCCTAATCGAGCATAACTAAGTCCCCTGATCGAGTATAACAAAGGACCCTAATGGAGTATAACAAAGTCCCAAGATCGAGTATAACAAAGTCCTCTGATCGAGTATAACAAAGTCCCCTGAGCGAACATAACAATGTCCCGTCATCGAGTATAACAAAGCCCCTGATCGAGTATCAGAAAGGCACCTGATCGAATATAACAATGTCCCTAGTCTAGTATATACAAAGTCCCCAGATCGAGTATTACAAAGTCTCCAGATCGAGTATAACAAAGTCCCCTGATCGAGTATAACAAACCCCCTCATCGAGTATAAAAAAGTCCCCTGGTCGAGTATAACAAAGTCCGCAGATCGAGTACAACAAAGTCACCTTATCGAGAGTAACAAAGTCCCCTGATCGAGTATAACAAAGAACCCTGATCGAGTATAACAAAGTCCCCTTGACGTGTATAACAAAGTCCCCTGGTCGAGTATTACAAAGCCCCCTGATCGAGTATAACAAAGCCCCCTCATCGAGTTTAACAAAACCCCCTGATCGAGTATAAAAAAGCCCCCTAGTCGAGTATAACAAAGTCCCCTGGTCGAGTATAATAAAGTCCCATGATCGAGTATAACAAAGGCCCCGGATCGAGTATAACTAAGTCCCCTGATCGAGTATAACAAAGGACCCTTATGGCGTATAACAAAGACCCAAGATCGCGTATAACAACGTCTCCTGATCGAGTATAACAAAGTACCCTGATCGAGTATAACAAAGTGCCCTGATCGAGAATAACAAAGTCCCCTGATCGAGTTTAACAAACTCCCCTTATCGAGTACAATAAAGCCCCTGATCGAGTATAACAAAGTCCCCTGATTGAGTATAACAAATTCCCATTATCGAGTATAACAAAGGCCCCTGATCGAGTATAACAAAGTCCCCTTATCGAGTATACTAAACTCCCCTGACCGAGTATAACAAAGTTCGCTGATCGAGTATAACAAAGCCCCTGATCGCGTATAACAAAGTCCCCTGGTCGAGTAAAACAAAGTCCCCTGGCCGAGTATAACAAAGGCCCCTGGTCGAGTATAACAAAGTCCTTTGGTCGAGTATATCAAAGTCCCATAATCGAGTATAACAAAGGCCCCTTTTCGAATATAACAAAGGCCCCTGGTCGAGTATAACAAATTCCCCTGATCGAGTATAACTAAGTGCCCTAATCGAGTATAACAAAGGACCCTAATGGAGTATAACAAAGTCCCAAGATCGAGTATAACAAAGTCAAAAGATCGAGCATAACAAAATCCCCTGATCGAGTATAACAAAGTCCCTTGATCGAGTATAACAAAGTCCCCTGATCGAGTATAACAAAGTCCCCTGATCGAGAATATCAAAGTCCCTTGATCGAGTATAACAAAGGACCCTAATGGAGTATAACAAATTCCCAAGATCGAGTATAACAAAGTCCTCTGATCGAGTATAACAAAGTCCCCTGATCGAGTGTAACAAAGTCCCGTCATCGAGTATAACAAAGACCCCTGATCGAGTATAAGAAAGGCACCTGATCGAATATCACAATGTCCGTTGTCGAGTATATACAAAGTCCCCTGATCGAGTATAACAAAGCCCCCTCATCGAGTACAAAAAAGCCCCCTGGTCGAGTATAACAAAGTCCCCTGGCCAAGTATAACATAGTCCCCTGATCGAGTATATCAAAGCCCACTCATCGAGTTTATCAAAACCCCCTGATCGAGTATGTAAAAGCCCCCTGGTCGAGTATAACAAGGTCCCCTGATCGAGTATACTAAAGTCCCCTGATCGAGTATAACAAAGTCACAAGATCGAGTATAACAAAGCCCCCCGATCGAGTATAACAAAGTCCGCTGATCGAGTATAACAAAGCCCCCTGATCGAGTATAACAAAGTCCCCTGATCGAGTATAACATAGCCCCCTCATCGAGTTTAAGAAAACCCCCTGATCGAGTATATAAAAGCCCCCTGGTCGAGTACAACAAAGTCCCCTGGTCGACTATAACAAAGTCCCATGATCTAGTAAAACAAAGGCCCCTTATCGAGTGTAACAATGGCCCCTGGTCGAGTTTAACAAAATCCCGTGATCGAGTATAACAAAGTCCCCTGATCGAGTAAAACAAACACCCCTGATTGAGTTTAACAAAACCCCTTGATCGAGTAAAAAGCGGCCCCTGGTCGAGTATAACAAAGTCCTTTGGTCGAGTATAACAAAGTCCCCTGGTCGAGAATAACAAAGTCCCCTGATCGAGTATAACAAAGCCCCCTCATCGAGTTTAAAAAAACCCCTGATCGAGTATAAAAAAGCCCCTGGTCGAGTATAACAAAATCCCTGATTGATATAACAAAGTCCATGATCGAGGTATAACAAATTCCCTGATCCAGAGTATAACGAAGTCCCCTGATCGGTATAATAAGCTGATCAGGTATAACAAAGTCCTGAACAAAATTATAACAAAGTCCTGAAAGGGTCGAGTATAACGAATTACATTCAAGGTATAGCAGAGTACCTGATCCGGGTAAAAGCAAAACACCCTTGATCCAGAGTTTAATAAGTCCCTTATCGAGTACAATAAAGAAGCCCCTGATCCAGAGTATAACAAAGTCCCCTGATCGAGTATAACAAAGTCCCATTATCGAGTATAACAAAGGCCCCTGATCGAGTATAACAAAGTCCCCTGATCGAGTATACTAAAGTCCCCTAATCGAGTATAACAAAGTCCGCTGATCGAGTATAACAAATCCCCCTGATCGAGTATAACAAAGTCCCCTGGTCGAATAAAACAAAGTCCCCTGGCCGAGTATACTAAAGTCCCCTGATCGAGTATAACAAAGTCCTTTGGTCGAGTATATCAAAGTCCCATAATCGAGTATAACAAAGGCCCCTTTTCGAATATAACAGAGGCCCCTGGTCGAGTATAACAAAGTCCCCTGATCGAGTATAACAAAGCCCCCTCATCGAGTTTAACAAAACCCCTTGATCGAGTATAAATAAGGCCCCTGGTCGAGTATAACAAAGTCCCATGATCGAGTATAACAAAGTCCCATAATCGACTATAACAAAGGCCCCTTATCGAATATAACAAAGGCCCTTCGTCTAGTATAACAAAATCCCTTGATCAAGTATAACAAATGCCTCTCATCGAGTTTAACAAAACCCCCTGATCGAGTATGAAAAAGCCCCCTGGTCGAGTACAGCAAAGCCCCCTGATCGAGTATAACAAAGTCCCCTGATCGAGTATAACTTAGTGCCCTAATCGATATAACAAAGGACCCTAATGCCGTATAACAAAGTCCCAAGATCGAGTATAACAAAGTCCCCTGATCGAGTATAACAAAGGACCCTAATGGAGTATAACAAAGTCCACTGGTCGAGTATAACAAACTCCCCTGGTCAAGTATAACAAAGTCCAGTCATCGAGTATAACAAAGCCCCCTGATCGAGTATAAGAAAGGCACCTGATCGAATATAACATTGTTCCTAGTCGAGTATATACAAAGTCCCCTGATCGAGTATAACAAAGACCCCAGATCGAGTATAACAAAGTCCCCTCATCGAGTATAACAATGCCCCCTCATCGAGTATAAAAAATCCCCTTGGTCGAGTAAAACAAAGTCCCTGATCAAGTATAACAAAGCCCTCTGATCGAGTTGAACAAAGCCCCCTCATCGCGTATAAAAAAGCCCCCAAGTCGAGTATAACAAAATCCCCTGGTCGAGTATAACAAAGTCCCATGATCGAGTATTTCAAAGGCCCCGAATCGAGTATAACAAAGGCCACTGGTCGAAAATAACAATGTCCTCTGATCGAGTATAACAAAGGCCCCTTATCGAGTATAACATAGGCCCATGGTCGAGTATAACAAAATCTCCTGAGCGAGTATAAGAAAGTCCCCTGATCGAGTATAAAAAGTCCCCTCATCGAGTAAGACAAACACCCCTGATCGAGTATAACAAAGTCCCATGATCGCTTATAGCAAAGTCCCCTGATTGAGTATAAGAAAGGACCCTGATCGAGAAAATCAAAGTCCCCTGATCGAGTATAACAAACGACCCTAATGGACTATAACAACGCCCCCTGATCGAGTATAACAAAGGCCGCTTATCGAGTATAACAATGGCCCCTGGTCGAGTTTAACAAAACCCCCTGATCGAGTATAACAAAATCCCGTGATCGAGTATAACAAAGTCCCCTGATGGAGTAAAACAAAGACCCCTGATCGAGTTTAACAAAACCCCCTGATCGAGTAAAAAAAGGCCCCTGGTCGAGTAAAACAAAGTCCTTTGGTCGAGTATAACAAAGTTCCCATGATCGAGTATAAAAAAGGCCCCTTATCGAGTATAACAAAGGCCCCTGGTCGAGTATAACAGGATCCCCTGATCGATTATAACAAATTCCCCTGATCGAGTATAACAAAGTCACCTGATCGCTTATAACTAAGTTCCCTGATCGAGTATAACAAAGGACCCTAATGGCGTATAACATAGTCCCAAGATCGAGTATAACAAAGTACCTTATTCTTGTATAACAAAGTCCCCTGATCGAGTATAACAAAGTCCCCTGGTCGAGTATAACAAAGTCCCCTAATCGAGCATAACTATATCCCCTGATCGAGTATAACAAAGGACCCTAATGGAGTATAACAAAGTCCCCTGGTCGAGTATAACAAAGTCCCCTGGTCGAGTATAACAAAGAGGCGACAAAGTCCCCTGATCGAAAGTATAACAAAGTCCCCTGATCGAGTATAACAAAGTCCCCTGATCGAGTATAACAAAGTCCCCTGATCGAGTAAAACAAAGCCCCCCCATCGAGTATAACAAAGTCCCCTGATCGAGTATAACAAAGTCCCCTATTCGAGTGTAACAAAGTCCTCTGATCGAGTATAACAAAGCCACCTCGTCGAGTATAACAAAGTCCCCTCATCGAGAATAACAAGGTCCCCTAATCGAGTATAATAAAGTCTCCTGATTGAGTATAATAAAGTCCCCTGATCGAGTATAACAAAGTCCCCTGATCGAGTATAACAAAGTCCCCTAATCGAGTATAACAAAGTCCCCTGATCGAGTTTAACAAAGCACCTTGATCGAGTATAAGAAAGGGCCCTGACCGAATATAACAAAGTCCCTAGTTGAGTATATACAAAGTCTCCTGATCGAGTATAACAGAGCCACCTGATCGAGCATAAAAAAGTCCCCTGATCGATTATAACAAAGTCTCAAGATCGAGTACAACAAAGTCCCCTCATCGAGTATAACAAAGGCCCTTTATCGAGTATAACAAAGGCCCCTGGTCGAGTATAACAAAGTCCCCTGATCGAGTATAACAAAGGACCCTATTGGAGTGTAACAAAGTCCCAAGATCGAGTATAACAAAGTCTTCCGATCGAGTATAACGAAGTCCCCTGATGGAGTATAACAAAGTCCCCTCATCGAGTATAACAAAGTCCCCTCATCGAGCATAACAAAGCCCCCTTATCGAGTATAAGAAAGGCCCCTGAACGAATATAACGAATTCCCTAGATGAGTATATACAAAGTCTCTTGATCGTTTTAACAAAGCCCCCTGATCGAGTATAACAAACTCCCCTTTATCGATTCCAACAAAGTCCCCTGATCCAGTATAACATAGTCCCCTCATCGAGTATAACGAAGTCCCCTGATCGAGTATAACAAAGTCCCCTGATTGAGTATAACAAAGGACCCTAATGGAGTATAACAAATTCCCAAGATCGAGTATAACAAAGTCTTCTGATCGAGTATAACAAAGCCCCAAGATCGAGTATAACAAAGTCCGCTGAACGAGTAAAATAAAGTCCCCTGATCGAGCATAACAAAGTCCCCTAATCGAGTATAACAAAGTCCCCTTATCGATTACAACAAAGTCCCCTGATCCAGTATAACATAGTCCCCTCATCGAGTATAACGAAGTCCCCTGATCGAGTATAACAAAGTCCCCTGATTGAGTATAACAAAGGACCCTAATGGAGTATAACAAATTCCCAAGATCGAGTATAACAAAGTCTTCTGATCGAGTATAACAAAGTCTTCTGATCGAGTATAACAAAGTCCCCTAATCGAGTATAACAAAGTCCCCTGATCGAGTATAACAAAGTCCCCTGATCGAGTAAAACAAAGCCCCCTCATCGAGTATAACAAAGTCCCCTGATCTAGTGTAACAAAGTCCTCTAATCGAGTATAACAAAGTCCCCTAATCGAGTATAACTAAGTCACCTGATCGAGTATAACTAAGTCCCCTGATTGAGTATAACAAAGGACCCTAATGGAGTATAACAAAGTCCCAAGTTCGAGTATAACAAAGTCTTCTGATCGAGAATAACAAAGTCCCCTGATCGAGTATAACAAAGCCCCCTAATCGAGTATAACAAAGTCCCCTGATCGAGTACTACTAAGTCCCCTGATTGAGTATAACAAAGGACCCTAATGAAGTATAACAAAGTCCCTAGATCGAGTATAACAAAGTCCTCTGATCGAGTAAAATAAAGCCCCCTCATCGAGCATAACAAAGTCCCCTGATCTAGTGTAACAAAGTCCTCTGATCGAGTATAACAAAGTCCCCTGATCGAGTATAACAAAGCCCCCTCGTCGAATATAAGAAAGTCCCTGGTCGAGTATAACAAAGTTCCTAATCGAGTATAACAAAGCCCCATGATCGAGTATAACCTATTCCCCGACTCGAGTATAACAAAGGCCCTTGGTCGAAAATAACAAAGTCTCTGATCAAGTAAAACAAATTCCCCTGATCGAGTATAACAAAGTCCCAAGATCGAGTATAACAAAGCCCCCTGATCGAGTATAACAAAGTCCCCTGATCGAGTAAAACAAACACTCCTGATCGTGTATAACAAAGTCCCCTGCTCGAGTAATACAAAGACCCCTCATCGAGTATAAAAAGTTCCCCTGATCGAGTATAACAAAGTCCCCTGATCGAGTAAAACAAACACCCCTGATCGTGTATAACAAAGTCCCCTGATCGAGTATAACAAAGCCCCCTCATCGAGTATAAAACAGTCCCCTGATCGAGTACAACAAAGTCCCCTGATCGAGTATAACAAAGTCCCCTGATCGAGTATAACAAAGTCCCCTGACCGAGACTAACTAAGTCCCTGATCGAGTATAATAAAGGACCCTAATGGAGTATAACAAAGTCTTAAGATCGAGTATAACAAAGTCCCCTGATCGAGTATGACAAAGTGCCCCTGATCGAGTATAACAAAGTCCCCTGATCGAGTATAACAAAGTCCCCTGATCGAGTATAACAAAGTCCCCTGATCGAGTAAAACAAAGCCCCATCATCGAGTATAACAAAGTCCCCTGATCGAGTACAACAAAGTCCCCAGATCGAGTATAACAAAGCCACCTCGTCGAGTATAACAAAGTCCTCTGATCGATTATAACAAAGTCCCCTAATCGGGTATAATAAAGTCCCCTGATTGAGTATAATAAAGTTCGCTGATCGAGTATAACAAAGTTCCCTGATCGAGCATAACAAAGTCCCTTGATCGAGAAAAAGAAAGCCCCCTCATCGAGTATAACAAAGTCCCCTGATAGACTATAACAAAGTCCCCTGATCGAGTAAAACAAACACCCCTGATCGTGTATAACAAAGCCCCCTGATCGAGTATAACAAAGCCCCCTCATCGAGTATAAAAAAGTCCCCTAATCGAGTATAACTAAGTCCCATGATTGAGTATA
>NW_024734399.1:0-10912 GCF_018991925.1 Homarus americanus | reverse complement strand
AGTAAGGGGTAGGAGTAAGGGGTGAGAGCAAGGGGTACGAGTAAGAGGGTGGAAGCAAGGGGTGGAAGCAAGGGGTGGGAGTAAGGGGTATGAGTAAGTGGTAGGAGTAAGTGGTAGGAGTAAGGGGTAGAAGTAAGGGGTAGAAGTAAGGGGTAGGAGTAAGGGGTAGAAGTAAGGGGTAGAAGGAAGGGGTGGGAGCAAGGGGTGGGAATAAGGGGTGGGAATAAGGGGTGGGATTAAGGGGTGGGAGTAAGGGGTAGGAGTAAGGGGTAGGAGTGACGAGTAAGAATGTGGGACAAGAGGGAGGGGTAGCAGTGGGGGGTAGGGTTAGGTTACAAACTTCTATTTACTTCAACATCTGTATCCTGCTGGTGATGTTCTCTCTTTAAACAATTTATAAAATAAATAAATAAATGGTCAGGTGTAAATGGTAAGAGTATTTAACAGAGTAATACTAAGGTATTACAAGAAAGAACTAAAAACTGTCCACTGTGTGTATCAACATTTTATAAAAGTATTTGTGAAGCTGTAAAATACTTAGATATAAACTTTTAATTCAACTCTGTAATAAAAATAATTGCAATAATGAATCTAAACAAGAAATGAACTGGGTGAAAAAAATCTACAAAATACTAAAAATATAAAAAAGAAGAGTTACTCCGACTTATTCCGTGAAAATATTCCCAACTGTCCATAGAATCCGTTACAGTTTCCTTTATAGTAAGTGACTCACAAATGATTAATATTCCCATTCACCAATACTTTATTATATCAGAGAACAGTGCAGAGATAAGCTGGCCAATGAGCGATGGTCAAAGATAATACAGATTTAATACTGATTGATAAGTACAGCTATAGTGATTTGTTTCATGTTACAGTAATAATAAACTTTATCAAATGTTATAACTACCAAAGTGTTATTTTCGTGATCGATACCCTGCTGCCAGGATTATAACATCGTTTAAAAGTTCAGTAAAAATATCATGCAGATTAAAACCTAACCTAGTGTATCGTAACCTAACTTAGCCTTTCCTAAGCTAACTTAGACTATCCTAAACTAGCCTAACCTATCCTAATCACACCAAACCTAACCTATCCTGAATTTATATATCATCAACAGATTTATAGATATGTTGGAGAAATAATTATCCAAAAGTTTGTTGTCTCTGCAAATGTATTTTAAAAAAAAGAAAATGAAATTAAAACTTTCTAGAGAACTCAATTGTGTCATGAGCGTTGCGGCTTGGTTAGGTTAGGTAACATTAGGTTAGGTTAGATAAGGTAAGGTAAGATTAGGTAAGGTGAGGTAGTGTTAGGGTTAAATACATTTTACTAATAAATGTGGACAATAAAAATCTTCTATTTTGGTACAAATTACTTGAAAAGTTGTAAGAAGACAAAAGCTGCATCTCTTCCATAAAGCGAGAAATAGAACAGCCAAGCCTCTTCTTGTCGTAAAAAAAAACTAATATTGTATTTTAGTATGTTGATGTACAAAACATTTTCTTCATTATTCTATGATAAAACAAGTCTAACAAGCATTATTAAAACATATATTATTAATTTTTTTCATGCAATCCGGAAATAGCGACTACTATATCCAGGTTGATCGTGTTGAGGTCCTGTAAGTTACAGGCTAGATTACGAGCTCACTTACGGAGTTCGATGCCAAATATTTGTTTTGAGAATCCCGATCGGAGACTGTAAGTTCAGTTACTTGGTAAACAAGTAGATACAGTGAAATAAACTGCTGTACCTAAATATTATGTAACTCAAAATATATTCCCAAAACAGCACGTTTACAGATGAAAATAAAAAAAAGCATAAATAATACAAACAAAATCAATTAATATGTTTTTTATTACAGTATTTTTAAATATCAGAAGCGTAGGTTCAGCGCTTCTTTTGTGTCTTTTTCCCGGTGAAGATGTAGTCTCCCCATGGCAGGTACTGGTCCTTTTGTACACGGCAGAAAGTGGTAGTTTCCTTCTTCTTCTTGTTGTTTTGGGTCTTGTTATTTTGGGTCTTAGTGTGTTTTGTGGTCTGCAGTTTGTTAGATCGGGGGCCCTTCTCCTTCATCTGGCAAGGCTTCACCTCCACCTTAGTCACCTTCGATACAGTGCGTCGGAACACCATTGTGATGTACTGACACTAACAGCTCTCTCACTGAGGTCAAATCAAAATTTGACCATACAGAAAGAATTACGGTTTAATAAGGTTGGAATTTAAAGAAATTGACAACAAAATAAAGCTCTGTTTATCACTATAGTAAAGAGGGATGGTGTTTGTAAAGATGATGGATGGTGTTATAATATGTAGTGATGATGGATGGTGTTATATGTAGTGATGAAGGATGGCGTTATATTGTAATAATGATGGATGGTGTTATATGTAGTGATGATAAGAGGGTAATATATGTAGTGATGATGGATGGTGTTATATATATATATTGATGATGCATGATGTTATATGTAGTGATGATGGTTGGTGTTATATGTAGTGATGCTGGATGGTGTTATATGTAGTGATGATGGATTGAGTTATATGTAGTGATGATGGATGATGTTATATGTAGTGATGATGGGTGGTGTTATATGTAGTGATGTTGGATGGTGTTATATGTAGTGATGATGGATGATATTATATGTAGTGATGATAGGATGGTTCTATATGTAGTGATGATGGATGGTGTTATATGTAGTGATGATGGATGGAGTTATATGTAGTGATTATGGATGATGTTATATGTAGTGATGATGGTTGGTGTTATATGTAATGATGTCGGATGGTGTTATATGTCATGATGGATGGTTCTATATGTAGTGATGGTGGATGGTGTTATATGTAGTGATGATGGATCCTGTTATATGTAGTGATGATGGATAGTATTATATGTAGTGATGATGATGGATGGTGTTATAAGTAGTGATGATGGATGTTATATGTAGTGATGAAAGATGGTGTTAGTGAAGATTGTGAAGTGAGATGTAGTGAAGATTTTGAAGTGAGATGTAGTGAAGATTGTGAAGTCAGATGTGGTGAAGATTGTGAAGTGAGATGTAGTGAAGATTGTGAAGTGAGATGTAGTGAAGATTGTGAAGTGAGATGTAATGAAGATTGTGAAGTGAGATGTAGTGAAGATTGTGAAGTGAGATATAGTGAAGATTGTGAAGTGAGATGTAGTGAAGATTGTGAAGTGAGATGTAGTGAAGATTGTGAAGTGAGATGTAGTGAAGATTGTGAAGTGGGATGTAGTGAAGATTGTGAAGTGAGATGTAGTGAAGATTGTGAAGTGAGATGTAGTGAAGATTGTGAAGTGAGATGTAGTGAAGATTGTGAAGCGAGATGTAGTGAAGATTGTGAAGTGAGATGTGGTAAAGATTGTGAAGTGAGATGTGGTGAAGATTGTGAAGTGAGATGTGGTGAAGATTTTGAAGTGAGATGTGGTGAAGATTGTGAAGTGAGATATGGTGAAGATTCTGAAGTGAGATGTAGTGAAGATGTGAAGTGAGATGTAGTGAAGATTGTGAAGTGAGATGTAGTGAAGGTTGTGAAGTGAGATGTAGTGAAGATTGTGTAGTGAGATGTAGTGAAGATTGTGAAGTGAGAGGTAGTGAAGATTGTGAAGTGAGATGTAGTGAAGATTGTGAAGTGAGATGTAGTGAAGATTGTGAAGTGAGATGTAGTGAAGATTGTGAAGTGAGATGTAGTGAAGATTGTGAAGTGAGATGTAGTAAAGATTGTGAAGTGAGATATGGTGAAGATTGTGAAGTGAGATGTAGTGAAAGATTGTGAAGTGAGATGTAGTGAAGATTGTGAAGTGAGATGTATTGAAGATTGTGAAGTGAGATGTAGTGAAGATTGTGAAGTGAGATGTAGTGAAGTTTGTGAAGTGGGATGTAGTGAAGATTGTGAAGTGAGATGTAGTGAAGATTGTGAAGTGGGATGTAGTGAAGATTGTGAAGTGAGACGTAGTGAAGATTGTGAAGTGAGATGTAATGAAGATTGTGAAGTGATATATCGTGAAGATTGTGAAGTGAGATGTAGTGAAGATTGTGAAGTGAGATGTAGTGAAGATTGTGAAGTGAGATGTAGTGAAGATTGTGAATTGAGAAGTAGTGAAGATTGTGAAGTGGGATGTAGTGAAGATTGTGACGTGAGATGTAGTGAAGATTGTGAAGTGAGATGTAGTGAAGACTGTGAAGTGAGATGTAGTGAAGATTGTGAAGTGAGATGTAGTGAAGATTGTGAAGTGAGATGTAGTGAAGATTGTGAAGTGAGATGTGGTAAAGATTGTGAAGTTAGATGTGGTGAAGATTGTGAAGTGAGATGTGGTGAAGATTGTGAAGTGAGATTTGGTGAAGATTGTGAAGTGCTATGTGGTGAAGATTGTGAAGTGAGATATGGTGAAGATTGTGAAGTGAGATGTAGTGAAGATGTGAAGTGAGATGTAGTGAAGATTGTGAAGTGAGATGTAGTGAAGGTTGTGAAGTGAGATGTAGTGAAGATTGTGTAGTGAGATGTAGTGAAGATTGTGAAGTCAGATGTAGTGAAGATTGTGAAGTGAGATGTAGTGAAGATTGTGAAGTGAGATGTAGTGAAGATTGTGAAGTGAAATGTAGTGAAGATTGTGAGGTGAGATGTAGTAAAGATTGTGAGGTGAACATATGAACATAAGAACATAAGAAAGTGGGATACTGCAGGAGGCCGACTGGCCCATACAGGGCAGATCCCTTTCACACCCATCCCAGCACTTCCATGTGCCTATCCAACTTCGTCTTGAAGCTCCCTAGCGTCCCCGATCCTACTATAGCTCTCGGTAGCCTATTCCACATATCCACAACTCTATTACCAAACCAGTGCTTGCCTATATCCTTTCTGAATCGGAATTTATCTAATTTAAAACCATTTGTTCTAGTTATTTCGTTATTACTGAGCTTCAGAACATCTTCCATTTTACCCTTGTTAATCCCACTTACCCACTTGAACACCTCTATCATATCTCCCTTAACTCTACGCCTCTCTAATGAATGCAAGCCTAAGCTTTTCAGTCTTTCTTCATATGGAAGGTTTCTAATATTATGGATAATTTTTGTCATTCTTCTTTGTACTCTCTCCAAAGAATCTATGTCCATTCTATAATAAGGACATGAAACTGAGTTTATAATCCATATTGGCCTCACTAATGCTAGGTAAAGTTTCAAGATAACGTCAGCAGTTCTGTTACTCACAGACCTAGATATGAACCCAAGAATCCTGTTTGCCTTGTTGCGAACGCTAATACATTGTTTTCTAGGTTTCAAGTCGTTGCTAACAAATACACCTTGATTTTTTTCACAAACTGAGTTTTCTATTTCCGTGTTACCTAGTTTATACTTAACGTTTGTATTCGTCTTCCCTATCTGTAGTACCTTGCATTTATCACTATTAAAATTCATTTGCCAGTCTACTGACCACTCTTTGAAGGTGTTCAAAGTCACTGTCTGAATTTATCACTCTCCCCATTTTGGTATCATCTGCAAATTTACTAATCCTACTAGTTATGCCTAAATCAAGATCATTAATGAATATAACAAACAGCAGAGGGCCTAATACAGATCCCTGGGGAACTCCGCTTTTGACTGCACCCCAGTCTGACTTTAATCCATTTATGCTGTCTCTTTGTTTCCTACCAGTTAACCATGACCTAATCCATTTTAATACTGATCCACCTATTCCATGTTCTTCTACCTTCCTTATCAATCTCTCATGAGGACTCTATCAGATGCTTTACTGAAATCTAAATAGAATTATATCATATGACTTATCATTATCTACTTCAATGCAAATTTGTGAGACAAGAACGTCCCTGGGTGAACCCGTACTTTGAGAAGAATGAATTAAGTTGAATGTTTTCAAGGTGGCTTCTACGATTTTTGTGGCAATAATTGACTCTAGCAACTTGCCTATGATTGACATTAAAGAGACTAAATGGGACTGATGAATTTGATGCTATTGATTTATCACCCTTTTTGAAAATCAGACATTTTATAGTTTCAAACTGCAACTAGGCCCGATTCTAATGACATTAAATAAAACTGCCTAATGGATTACTCAGCTCATCTCTACATTCTTTAATATTCTAGCATATACCTCGTCTGGACCAGGCGATTTATGAGGCTTCAGTTTGTTAATTACTTTAAGCACATCGTTACTAGTAATATTGATATTCATCAACATATTTTCTATACTGTCGTTATATACCTTATGAACTTCTGGAAACTGTGCTAGGTTTTCATTTGTGAATACGGAGCGAAAATGACTATTTAACGTGCTACACATTTCTAACTCATCATCAGTCATTTCTCCTGTCGTAGTTTTAAGGGGACCTATTGTATCTCTAACCTTTGATTTATACAGTTGATAAAAAGCTTTGAAATTATGTTCGATTCGTTTCTACCTTGATTTCATAATTTCTCTTTGTTTCTAATTTCTGTTATTTGCTACCTGTGTTAGGTTCTGATAGTAACCAAGTAAGTGATTTTAAAGCCTTTCTTAAATTTCTATATGCTCCTTTCTTTTTCCTAGAAGATCTAAGAGTCTATTATTCATCCATTTTGGTTGGTTCCGTATCGATCTGAATTTTCTTTTAGGGATGTGTTTATTTTGGGCATTATTGATTGTCGCAATAAATTGTTCATAAGTAGCTGCTAAATTAAATTCGGGGTTATCCCGTCCTAAGTTGACAGTTTCCGGAGGTGTGGGGGGGATTAATCTTTTGACCATAGGGTCATCCCTTAGGTCTCTCCTTATGCTACCGTAATTAGCATTCCTAAAATCCGGGATCAAGGCCGAATTTTCCTTCTTCCTGCCATCCCATATTATGTTAAAATATATGGCTTTATGATCACTGTTTCCTAGTTCGTCTTCAATCCCAACATCTTTTACTAGATTTTCATTATTACTGAGAACTAAATCGAGGATATTATTTCCTCTAGTGGGCAAGTTTATAAATTTATATGTAAAACTATCCTGTACTACTTCTATAAAATCTTCAGATTCATTATCGCTAAGTTGATTTTTCAATCTATGCCTGAAAAGTTGAAATCGCCTAGAATACATACATTGTTTCTATCAGATGCCTTCTTTATTTCCTCCCATAGCAATTTACCATCGTTCCTACTCAAATTAGGTAGTCTATATATAACACCAATGACTACGGATTCACTGCCCTCACCAATCTCTACCCAAATACTTTCATTGTTGCTATTTGTTTTAATGTTTGATTTATTGCAGCCTTTTAATGACACCCTGATATACACTGCTACACCGCCACCTCTCCTTCCTACTCTGTCAAATTTAAATAGGTTATATCCTGGAATATGAAATTCTGCTAAAATATGCTTGCTGTTTGAATTTATCCATGTTTCCGTTATTGCAATTATATCTATGTTCTCTTTACTAACAATGGCCCTGAGCTGGTCCATTTTGTTACACAGGCTTCTACTATTAGTATAATAAACACTCAATATATATCTTCCGTTTCTATCTGTTTTACATTTATTATTTTGATGTTTGTTATTATGACTAACTATATTTTCAGCATTATCTACTTTTGTTTCACTACTTCCCAGGACCTGCTTGTTTTTTGACTCCCATTTTCCCCGACCCCTCTCTACTGGCGAAACCCCCGCTTCGGAGTGACAATTTCACGCTCCAGGGATGCAGACAACGTCTTTACCCCCTCACGAGACAAGTGTACTCCGTAGCGACAGTACAGGTAGTCGTTGCCATAAAATCGTTGCCCGTCATCAATGAATGCCCAACCATTGTTTGCACAATGTTTTTCCAGTCGGCAATTAATAGCAATTGCCCTGGACAGCCATTCACGACCAACCCCTCTTCTAGGCAAGACACCACATACTATCGGGACCCCTCCCCTATCTCTAATCTTCCCCAGCGCCTCCCTATACCTCTTGAAAAGTTCCTTACTCCTAACCTTACCTATGTCATTTCCCCCCACACTAAGACACACTACTGGATTGGTACCCTCCCCTGACAAAACTCTGTCTAACCTCTCGGCTACATGCCCTATTCCAGCCCCAGGAAAACATACCCTAGTCCTACGTTTCCTATCTCTCGCACAAAAAGCCCGATCCATAAACCTCACCTGGCTGAAGATTGTGAAGTGAGATGCAGTGAAGATTGTGAAGCGAGATGTAGTGAAGATTGTGAAATAAGATTATAAAGTAAACTGTAGTAATTGAGGTTAAACGAACGCGGGTTATTCTGTAGTGTATCCGTGTCTTGTTAACGTGGAACCAACATGGTGGTGGTTCTCAATATAGATACGTTATTTTGCCGGGAATTTCTGTCAAAACAAAATATGAATCAACCATATTTAGCCTAAATTAACCTAACGGCTTTATTATATATTCTAAGTTTTTAAGTTGGATAGATCAGATCAGGTTAGGTTAAGTCAGGTTGGGTTAGGTTAGGTTAGTTTTGTTAATTTTGCCACTTAGAGGCTAGTTTATTGTGCCCCCCATACTCATCCTGTCAGCTGTAGCACAGAGAGATTACAAAGTGGTGTTAGATGAGGTAGGTGGTTAAGTTAAGTTTCAATAGGTTAGGTTAGATTATGTCAGGTTGGGTTAAGTTAGGTTAGGTAGGTAATAAGTAGATAGGTTATGTTAGGTAGGTGGGAAAGTTAGGTTGGATTAGGTTAGCTTATGTCAGACGGGGAGGTTAGGTTAGATTATGTCAGGTTAGGTTAGATTATGTCAGGTTAGGTCAGATTACGTCAGGTTAGGTTAGATTATGTCAGGTTAGGTTAGATTATGTCAGGTTAAGTTAGATTATGTCAGGTTAGGTTACATTACGTCAGGTTAGGTTAGATTATGTCAGGTTAGGTCAGATTACGTCAGGTTAGGTTTGATTATGTCAGGTTAGGTCAGATTACGTCAGGTTAGGTTAGATTATGTCAGGTTAGGTTAGATTATGTCACTTTAGGTTAGATTATGTCAGGTTAGGTTAGATTATGTCAGGTTAGGTTAGATTATGTCAGGTTAGGTCAGATTATGTCAGGTTAGGTTAGATTATGTCAGGTTAGGTAAGTAGGTAGAGGTGGGTAAAAAAGGTTAAGTTAGGTCGGCAGGTTTTAGTGTAGGAGCTTAAGTAATCCCGTAAAAATTTCATGTTAATTTTTGACACCATACATTATAATAATCCTTATAAACTATGTTAAGGAACTGTGGTGTCATTTTTCTGAACGGTTTATTATAAGTTTTATGCCTTTAAAGAAGTTTTATTAAAGAGCGGCGTAATGAACCACAGATGTATTACCATTAAGTCCTAATTAACTTAAAACATGACTAATAACCTATGAACATGTAGTATTATATGATTACAATTTAACATAATATATCATGAATGCTGTTATAATATCATAAGTGTGTTACAAACATGGCTGCTCATATATGCCATCCTGTCTCTGGCAAAGAAGAGATTGCAGTAAGTAAAATTATTTGCTAAAGACAAATACTGGAAATTAAACATATACATTTTACCATTATCTGAAAAGCTTAGAACCACCGTTTTATATTTATTAAAAGTTTGTAGTGTTATACATCATGTGTAAACAAGTCACAAGTTATTATTTACGACATTGCTTCAGTCCTCGTCATCAGAGTCTTCTGTGTACAACAGATTCCTTCACATTGTTTAGGCATTTCTCATCATCTGCTTGACAGTTACACATCTCGGTGCATGTCATGCTATTCTTTCTGATTCTCTCTGTATGAACATGACAATGATCCACATTTCCTGACGCCACATCCACATTTAACAAGTTCTGTGATTGCTTCTGGAGCTGGTGGTTGGTCTGATATTACTAGTATGAAACAGTCATTGTCAATCTTCCAGCCATACTCTAATTGTGAAAGCATTTCACTGTCTGCATCACAAGACCACAGAAGAGCTTGATACCTTCCTCTCAATATATGATACTTTAGAGTTGCTGCAGTCGCTGGTAGTTCTCCAGCTTCTGCCTGCGTTTTCTTGAAGAGATGCCATCTAAGTTATGACAGTTTAGTGAAAGTCATTCGTGGACAGTAGAGCTTAAATACAAATTCCTTTAGACCAATAAGCATGTCTGCTGGAGGGCATTTGGTCTACTCAGCATCTTGAATGCATCTAGGACTTTTGTGTTAGATTTCATCAAAGTGCTCCAACATGCTTTCTTTCCTTTGCCAACAAATTTTCCAATGCAGTCAGATCCTGTGAAGGCATGGAAACCTGTAGGGCTCTCTGCCCAATGTGTCGTCGCTCACCAGTTCCTGTTTTCATACTTGTATTTTCTCAAGTTGAGGCTGCTTCAATATGCCAAACACATCAGTGTCTGGTGACTTGATATGTACAGTGCTGCCCTTCTGTGATGCATATACTGTATGTCCTGCTAAAGTTCTCTAACTTGTGATAACAATTTGATGGTTGAAGTCTTATTTGCTGCTTTCCACGACAGAAGATTAACCTTGGACATCTTTTCCCAGATGCTCAATGGACCAACAATACGTTTCTTGACAAAATTTTCATAATTTTGTCTTCCAACTTCATATGCACATAGATTGTCATATTTGGCATTTTCTGGCATTACAGCTCCAGTTACCAAGTTTAAAAGAGCATCATTTTCCTGGGATTACAGTCACCAATAACATTGTGTAGCTTCTGTACATCAGCATATTGACGGCTGACAATAGCTGTAGAGAGCTCAAGGTGTTCTGTTCTTTTGTAATCTTTATGAGTTTGATATTTTATGTAATGAACTTAATTTGAAAACCCAAATGGTAGTGTATGATCTTTTATCACCTTAGACACTCTGTGCGTCATGCCTCTCAAGTGATTTTTTCCTCTCTTACTTCTCTGGACAAATACG
>NW_024734398.1:0-12242 GCF_018991925.1 Homarus americanus | reverse complement strand
CTGCCCACCACGCCCCCTTCTGCCCGCTCCCGACACCACGCCCCCTTCTGCCTATTACCACGCCACGCCTCCTCCTCTGTCTACTACTGCAACACCACGCCCCCTTCTGCCTACTACCACGCCACGCCTCCTGTCTACTACCACGCCACGCCGCCTCCTGTCTACTACAACACAACGCCTCCTCCTGCCTACTACAACACCACGCCTCCTCCTACCCACACACGCCACGCCTCCTCCTGCTTACTACAACGCCACGCCTCCTCCTGCCCACTACAACATCCACACGCCCCCTTCTGCCTACTACCACGCCACGCCTCCTCCTGTCTACTACCACGCCACGCCGCCTCCTGTCTACTACAACACAACGCCTCCTCCTGCCTACTACAACACCACGCCTCCTCCTGCCTACTACCACGCCACGCCTCCTCCTGCCTACTACAACACCACGCCTCCTTCTGCCTACTAACACGCCACGCCTCCTCCTGCCTACTACAACACCACGCCTCCTCCTGCCTACTACCACGCCACGCCTCCTCCTGCCTACTACCACGCCACGCCTCCTCCTGCTTACTACAACACCACGCCCCCTTCTGCCTACTACAACACTACGCCTCCTCCTGCCTACTACCACGCCACACCTCCTCCTGTCTACTACAACACCACGCCTCCTCACCTACTACTTTCCTCTCAGACATCTTGCCCTCTAATGCCCACTCTCCTTTTGACACTCCCGCTCCCCTCCTTCTGTGACACAACCCTCCCCCTTCCAGAACGCATCTCTCCCTCTTTCCCTCCCATGATAATCCCCCTCCCGTTCCCATGACACAATCCTCCCCTCCCTTTCTCCCTTACAGGATACAATCGCTCCCTTCCCCCTCTCCCCTCCCCTCTCTTTTCCCTCACCACAATCCTTTTCAGCGTAATAAATTGGGGAAAATCCTACCAGCTTCAGTTCCTTCACGTTTTAATTCCCTAGACTCTGATTCTCAAAGGCCCTCCCGTGGAAATATCCTCCCCTCTTAAGTGAAGAATTTAGGATGCGTCTATTTGGTCCTCTACAGCATACTACAGAAGGATGTCGGTCAAAATGGCGTCGAAACTACACCGAGACTTTTTTTTAATGACTTGGATGTGTGTTTTATTTATTTATTTTTCCTCCTAAGTTACGAGGGAAAAAAATTGATGGACGATTGTTTGAGGATTTTGGTGTTTTATGGTGGATTTTTTTTTTTTCATCAGTTGGTGGATATATAATTCAACCGGTCGAGTCATTACTTAAGACACTGTGCATCGTAACTCACCTTCACCTGTCCCCACGGTAGCCACTCATCACCCTCCGCCCGCTACACCTGAACGGCCAGCCATCCACTTACTGCCAATGTTCTCAAAGATTTGTACCCCGAAAAAATTTCCTCTCGATCGTCTGTTTATGGTAAGAACGACGGTGCCATCTTACTGTGAGAGTGCCACCTGTTGTCCTACAATCGCTGAGGTGAGGCACTATAATGCTGCCTCAAGCCTCCAGTTGGAAATTTGTCTTACGAGAGTTACTGAATTGGCTTAAAATAACTTAAGATAGAATGAGTTTGTGATTAGTGTAGTGTGTGTAAAGTTCCATTAGGTTGACCTCGCTGATCTCCCGGGCCGTATTGGCAGTCTTATCTGAATTCAGGGTTCGACCCCCACTAGTAGAGGGTCCAGGTGGGATATTTCAGGATGAGTTGTTGACATGTAGGATGGGGGGGCCCCCATCTTGTTTACCTTTTGCTGGGGGATTCTGACGGCCGGTGTCACGACATGGCCGCCTAAGCCTACCAACACTGTGTTACGTGGCCCTGGGTGTGTTGAGTATATGTGGAGGGTGTTTAGCGGAGGTGTTGATGTGTACTCCACCAATGTGTGTTATACCTGTTTCAACTACACTGCTTAGAAATACACCCCCTACACCTGTCACACCCCCTACACCTGTCACACCCCCTACACCTGTCACTCCCCCTATACCTGTCACTCCCCCTATACCTGTCACTCCATTTACACCTGTCATTCCACTTACACCTGTCACTCCACTTACACCTGTCACTCCACTTACACCTGTCACTCCCCCTATACCTGTCACTCCCCCACTCCAATACCCCCTGCCAATCTGTCACTCCCCTGAGGCCTGCTCTCACCCCAGACCCAGTCACCCCCTACACCTGTCACCCCCCCACACCTGTCACTCCCCCCACACCTGCTCTTCACTCCCCCCACACCTGTCACTCCCCCCACACCTGTCACCTCCCTACACCTGTCACCCACCCACACCTGTTACTCCCCACACCTGTCACTCCCCCACACCTGTCAATCTCCCTACACCTGTCACCCCCACACCTGTCAATTCCACACCTGTCATTCTCCATACCCTGTCACTCCCCCTATACCTGTCACCCCCCTCACACCTGTTACTCCTTACACTCTGTCACTCCCCTATACCTGGCTCACTCCCCAGCACCTGTCATCCCCCCACACCTGCTCACTCCCCCCACACCCGTCACTCCCCACACCTGTCACCCCCACACCTGTCACTCTCCCCACACCTGTCACCCCCCACCCATACCCCCTTACACCTGTCACCCCCCCCACACCTGCTCTAACTCCCCTACACCTGTCACCCCCACACCCGTCATTCTCCTGCACACCTGTCACCCCCCACACCTGTCACTCCCCACACCTTGTTACCCCCTTACACCTGTCATTCCCCCCATATTCCGTCACCTCCCCCTACACCTGTCACTCCCCTTACACCTGTCACTCCCCTACACCTGTCAATCTCCCTACACCTGTCACTCCCCCTACACCTGTCACTCCCCCTACACCTGTCATTCTCCCTACACCTGTTACTCCCCTTACACCTGTCACTGATTTCACTCCTTGAAACTACCCCGCCTGTCTCACCTGTATACTCGCTGCAGTGTCACCTGTTAAATGACGCTAATTACAGGAGATCTACTCAACACCAACACATACTGTCATAAACAAACTCTACCGTGATATAGTTCAGGTTAACATGTATACAATACTAATAAATTGATATATAGGAAGTTATAGTGTAATTATATCCCATATTAATAAATCCTATAATTCATAATGTTAATGAAAATATTGTGTTATCTATAGTTATCTTCTGTATTGACACTTATCTCGTTATCACCTGCTAGTTTTTTCGTTATCAGCTATTAATCTTTTGTTTATATGCCTTGTTTATCTTATTGTGGTTTGTTTATTCCCGTGTTTGTGTTTAGTCTCAGCCGCTTGGGTTTTCTTTGTATTTTTGTCGTTATCGTATTTTTTCTTTCGTTATTTGTTGTTATTCTCTCTCTCTCTCTCTCTCTCTCTCTCTCTCTCTCTCTCTCTCTCTCTCTCTCTCTCTCTCTCTCATGATAAAAATCTGATCGACTTGTACCTGTGGTTCTTGTTTGTGTTTTAATTGTTAATTAAATACAACTTTTTATCTTATTTCTAATTTCTACTGTTGTTCCAGCCACATGTTGTATTGTTAATAATAATAATAATAATAATAATAATAATAATAATAATAATAATAATAATAATAATAACAATAATAATAATAATAATAATAATATAATAATACGGTAATAATAATAATAAAAATAATGATGATAATAATAATAATTGAGACGATAATTATTAAAATATGGAGGCAGGAGGAGGAAGAGGGAAGGAATGATGATAGTTGAGAAGATGACAATAGTAATGATAATGCTGGTTGTGGTAGTGATGGTAATATTATACACGTAACAATAATGGTTGCCCTTCGTGTACGAGGATGGCCGGCTCTAGAGCAACCTAGGCGTGAATTTGTTTAAGGTGTTAGAATCTGTCGCCAACACCACAACCACACCCTAAGTTAACGAGTTGTATGTCCCAGTTTCAATGAATAGTCCGAGAAGACCGGACAACTCGGCAACTGCACTGGCTAACCATTATTCCAGAATAAGATCCGCAAATCGATTAACATCCAGGTTCCCATTTACTGGTAAATAGAAAGCCAAATGACGTAAAAAAAAAAGCTCATAGTTTCACTCCGTCCGGGAATCGAACAGGGGTCCACTCGCTTGCAAGGCGAGTATGCTGACTATTACACCACAGGTTGCCAAAATCACGTTTAGTAAAAATTATTATTTTTTTTTTCGTGCTGGTCAAGCCCCGACCAGAGGTTAGCTAGACCCCCGGACAACTCTTTCGGAGCTTGACCAGCACGTCGTATTGGTAATATTATCTCGACTTGATTATATGTTACACATTCACTTGTGAGTTTTTCAATGTTTTGTTTTGTATAATATTTACTTATTCTAAGCTAAATGTTAACAAATAAATGACTTAAATAATAAGAAAACAAACAAATAAAAGCGGAACTCCACCTAATATATACTGTATGTTACACTAAATAGGGATAATTGGCCATTAGTGATAACTTCTATGTATTTGTCTTTTTTAGAAGCCTTTGACTGGCCATAAACGATCCTGTAGATCATAAATATACATGTAAATGAATACCTTCATGCATAATGTAACCTGACCAGACCTAACCTAACTTAATCTAGTCTAGCCTGTTACGAGTTGGGGATTTAGAATATAGTTATACGTCTACCCAGATCCCAACAGGTAACAACAATAAAAAAACAAAGACAATCGGACTATAAAAGGGTAGACAAAGGATGTGAGTTTTCGTTGTGTATAATAAAGTACCATAAATTCCTTAACAAAATATTCAGCTTCCTATAAATTACCCTTAACCAAACTTAACCTAAACATTAACAGTATATACATATTTTTACAACATAAAAAATTTTGAAGCAAGTGGACGTGGGGAGGCAATACAAAATACAAATACTTAAGTGAGGAGCTGAGATGGCTGACGAGTAAGGCTGAGTATTGTAGAAGACGGTAGGTAGTAGGGTGTGTCAATTTTGTCAACATGTTAAAAATTAAATTTGGTAGTCAAAATATTGTGCCTCATTATGTCTAAACTTGAGATTAGCAAACAAAAATGAATTGAAATAACCCTCACCTACATCAATTATACCTTAAAGTTTCAAATATCAGTATTTCAACAAATTAATGAGACTTGATTAGAATTATTCACTTGATATTAACTAATCTCATGTAAGCATATGGATTATGGAGTATTTTATGGTTCTATAGCTTGTGTACAATATGCATGTCAGAACATGAACATGAACAGGCTCTCCGTGTGGGACAGTTTAATTTTTGTTTTGACTTGTACCAAGCGTGAGGATAAGGCGCCCGGCTCACTCTCCTTCTAGATATCATAGACGGTGGTTTGCTCTCATTGCACTTGCACCTACTCTACCAGACGAATTCTACATTTTAATTATTGTAAGTAGGGCATATTGATTGTCGCAGTTACTTATATCATTGTATAAAACATTATGTTCTAAGAAATTATTATGTTATTTCTGTTACAGCATTTTGATAAACAAATTGATATTTTTTGAAACAACAATTGAATTATGAAACATTGAAATATTTTTCTATTTGTCAGATAGTGTGAAGATGTCAAAATTGAAGACAAGAAGTCAGTTGTCAACCCACTTGAGCCTGCTAGTTGGTAAAGGGAAGGAGCTTCCTGTATCAGAACTTCCAACAGTGAGAGACATGCTAAGATTAGGTTACTCCTTCGAGAAAAAAATGCAAAGGACAGAAGGAACTATACAGATAAAGAACTCATAAATGACATGATAGTCCCTCTTCTGCATCAATGGACAAAAGCTAATGCACTATTCAAACCACCTGTGATTAATCAGTGTCGAACTATTGAGGTAAAACTAACGAAATTATGGCACAAAGCAGTTGAAACATCACTTGGTAAAGGAAACTTGGCCAGGAAAAATGAATTTCTGCACACACTTGATACTCTGTTTGACATTTTGACCTGCAAGTGCTCCATACAATTATGTTCTGAATCCAACTGTTCTCACTCAGGCAAGAGAGAAAATAATTCCCACATTGATTGTGGTTGTCCTCGTGAAAAGAAGATCCCTGTTTTAGAGCTTGAATTTATAAAGGCACAGAGGACAAAGGCAGAAGGCCAAGGAAGTATGCAAATGGGTTCAATAGATTATTCAGAAACAAAGAAGCAGATTGCTAATGCCAAGAAGAGAGAACAAATCCGAGAGAGGGAACAAAAGAAGAAAATGAAGAGTGAAGAAGCCATCCAAAGAGAGGAAGAGCTGTGTCAAGATGTTTATCACTTCTTTGATAGTTCTTCTGATGAACAGGAAGCAACATCAGATGATAGTTCCAAAGAGCCATCTGAACCTTTACCAAAGAAAATGAAATACAACACAAGAAATATTTCAAACATTGCTTTAGCTAGTATTCGCCACAATGCTGGACTTCGTGAGGCTGCAAAAATTGCAACTGCCGCTTGGATAGATGCAGGCCTCATCAGCCGAGAGGATGTATCTTTGGTGATAGATCATAATAAAATTAGAAGAGCACAAGAAAAAATAATGAAGGAAATATCTGATCAGCATGAAAAAGATTTAAGCGAGGGAGGGCTCTCCTGTCTTTTGTTTGATGGAAGAATAGATGACACAAAAGTTTTGCTAGAAGTAGAGGGAGTGAACAGAAAGTTTCCAGGTCTCATCAAAGAAGAACACTACTCTGTCTGTTCTGAGCCTGGTGGTCGGTTTTTGTTTCACTTTGCTCCCGAAACTGAAGTAGAAGGGAAGAAACATGCAGAGGTCATTGCTGATCATATTTTATGTTGGGTTCAGGAGAGAGGACTTGGCAGTTCACTGCAGGCTGTTGGTGGAGATTCAACTGCAGTGAACACCGGATGGCAGGGGGTGTAATGACGCATTTAGAGAAAAAACTAGGAAGAAGACTTGTTTGGATTGTATGTGATTTACATACAGGCGAGCTACCTCTTCGTCATCTCATCCAGGAACTTGATGGTCCTACAAAGAGCAACAACAAGTGGTCAGGTCCCCTTGGCATCATGCTGGATGAAGCAACACAACTAGAAATAAATACAACCTTTCCAAAGGTCGAAGTTGGCCCTCCCCTTCCGGCGTTGTCTGAAGGAGTCATCAAAGATCTCAGCACAGATCAATCCTATGCTTATCGTATTGCCCAAGCAATAAGATCAGGAGAAGTGCCTCAGTCATTGGCTCTCTTGGAGATTGGACCTGTCAGTCACAGCCGTTGGTTAACTACAGCTCTTCGTTTCTGCAGGATTTGGATTTCCAAACACGAATTGAAGGGCAAAGTGCTGAAGAATTTGAGGTTAATTGTTGAATTTATTATTGGAGTTTATCTTCCCCAGTGGTTTAGTGTGAAACTTAATCCTATGTGGGTGGATGGGCCCAATCACCTTTTGTTTCAATTGCAGCTAGTAAGAACACAGAGGAAGGTAGTGAGGGACATCGTGTTACCTGTGGCAAGAAGGTCCGCTTGGTATGCTCGATCAGAAGCAGTTTTGCAAGCAATGCTTTGCAGTCAATGTACCAATCTCCGAACCGAGGCTGTAGAAGTCATTCTAAAGATTAGAGGAACGCTAATAGATGACGACCAGTTGGGAGACTGTTCGTTTCATTCAAGAAAAGTTCCCCCAATAAACGTCAATGCCACCAAATTGTCAGAATTGGTTGACTTGAGTTTGGAAGTCTTAGAGCCACCATTGACAACAAGTCTAACTAGCCAAGAATTGAGAAACCTTAAAGAGACTCCAATGCAGGTGCCGAAGTGGCCTTCCCACACTCAAAGTGTGGAGAGATGTGTGAAAATGGTCACAGAAGCAGCGGGCCATGTTTACAGCCACGAGAGGCGAGAAGGTTACATCAAAGCACAAATAGCAAGCAGACTACTGATGACAAGAAACCAAAGCAAAGAGAGTATGAAGGCATTGGTTACTTTCAAATAGACTACGGATAATAAAATATAATAATTTGAAACTTGAAACAGTAACATGTGTGCAAACGCTGGTTATGTTATAAATTCACAAATATGTACATTTAAAAATCCATTTGATGTAGGTAGGACTTATTATAAAAAAAAATTTATGCCAGAATATTGTTTTGCATGGTTAAAGACTACAATAAATTGCTACCAAATTACTCGATTTTCAATTTAGCCAGTTCACCCCCTAAATTGACACACCCTAGTAGGTAGTCACTGCACCGCAGGTTTAGAGGATAGATGATCCTGTGGTCACTTCCCAGAGCCAAGTGCTCTCTCCTCGAATTGGAGCTCACAAAGAAGACTTGGAGGAAGTGACGCAACAACCAGGATATGGAGAAGGGAAACCCCGGAGTGGTAACTAAGACGAGTCATACTCGTGTCTCGTCCCTAGATGGCGTTGCTCGTGGTGCTGGGTAGGTAGATCGACAATAGATGGCGTGGTTCGTAGTGCTGGGTGGAGGGGTTCGTAACACACCCCCCCTCCAAAGACCTCCGGGGGCGCGAAGGAGGTGATCACCTGGTGCGTCTGGAGGTAGCTGCTGCATTTCCACTGGAGCTCGGGATAAGGAGTCTGCAATCAGGTTGTCCAATTTCTCTTTATGTGCCGTGGACTTGTAGATTATAGGCTGGTGAGGAGGAGCCCAGTTGAGGATTCTGCTGGAGGTCTGTTGGTTTTACAACGAGCGGGTTATGGCTCTCCAGAAGACTAGGTTGTTTGTGGGCAAGACTGGAGGCAAACATCAAACTCTTTTTATTGCCAACACCAGAGCCAGAGCCTCCTTCTCTATGGTCGAGTAGTTGGTCTGATGTTTTTTCAACTTGGCGGAGTAATATGCCACAGGGTGAAGAACATCAGTGGTTGGGTCGGGTTGTAGGAGCACAGCCCCCACTCCGACACCGCTAGCGTCGATTTGCAGATGGAAGGGCAAGGTGTAGTCAGGGGGGTGGACTACAGGCTTGGAGGCAAGGAAGGCTTTGAGGCGGTGGAAAGACTGGTCGCACTTCTGGTTCCATGTAAGGGACCGCAGAACTGGTAAGGCCTGTGAGGGGTTCTGCCATCATTGGAGAAGTTACTGCAGGAACTGATGCGTAGTAGCCGACATCCCCAGGAAGCCGCATGAGTTCCTTCCTCGTCCTTTATGGGAGGACAAGATGGCTCTAACGTTTGCGTCCTTGGGTCTCACCATACCATGCCCAACGATATGTCCCAGGTAAGTCACTGAGGCCTGGCCAAAAGCAGATTTAGCCAGGTTTATGGTGAATCCAGTCTCTTGCAGTCGTGCAAACAGTATCTCCAAACGCACCAGATGTCCGTCCCAGCTGTCCGACACCACCACCAGGTCATCCAGGTAGGCGAACGTCCCACCTAGGTCCTGAATAAGGTAGTTGATGGCCCTCTGGAATGTGGCCGGAGCATTAGAAAAGCCAAACGCCATAACCAAATATTGAAAAAGACCAAATGGAGTTATAAATGCCGAGATTATTTTTGCCCTATCCGTGAGTCCCACTTGATAATATCCTTTCAATAAGTCCACGGTGGATATAAATTTGGCACAGCCTATGTTGTCTATTATATCTTCAATCAAAGGTAAAGGGTAGGAGTCTGAGACAGTGACCTGGTTCACTTTACGATAATCGGTACAGAAACGAAAAGTGCCATCGGGTTTTGGAATGAGAAGGCAAGGTGAAGCTCAGGGGAGGTACTAGGCTCAGCTAAGTTATGTTTTTAACAAAAAATCTACCTCCTTTTTCGCATAGCACTTTCTTTTTTTTGTGATTTAGTCAGAGGCTGATTGATTCAATGGGTTGTATACATCATCTGAGATTAGCTTTTAATATCATGTTTAAGTATATTGCAAAACCCTGGGAGGTCTGACGACTTTTGTGAAATGTTGCTGATAATAACTTAGTGAGATCTTTTGCTTGAGATGGATTCAGAACAGAAAAATACTCATCCAAGTTGTTGAGTATGTGACTGTTCGCAGGGTTCTCTTTAGGTAGAGGGAAGTCTAAATTCTCCAATAGGTCCATGTCATCTGTCTCCGGCTCCGGCCCTGACAAAACCGTATGCAATACAGGTTGGCTTATAGCCTCTGGGATGTCTTCCTCTGACTGCCTGGAATGGTAAAGTTTCATGAGATTAATGTGAACAAGTTGTGAATCTTTTCTGCGATCAGGAGTATGGACTATATAGTTGAGGGGAGATAGTTTATTAGCATCGACTTGAAAGTTTTGATGGAACCGTTCCAAGCAACCTTGGGACGGTGGGTGGTAAGCCGAAGATGTACAATGGTCCACACTGGGGTCTTTCATCACCTGTTTGAACAAAGATGGATCAGATTGTTGGGCTGTAATGAGCTCATCCTTACTAATGGTCTTATTGTACAGATCTTCTGTGGGTAGTAAGATATTGGAGGTGGCTTTAGATAAAGAGGGCCCATTTCGCACACTCTGTGACCGGGTGACAGCACAAGATGGGAAAAGATGAGGAATAGTTTCTTTAAGGTCAGTGGTGGAGTTGACAGGTAAGGGAGAGTCGACTGTCTTTATGTTAGGAACCACTAGATCTCCTACCAAGTCATTACCCAATAATAAATGAATGCCGCACACAGGCATTGGGTCTTTCCTTATGGCTATTTGCACTTCCCCAGTAATCAAGGGACATTGGAGGTGCACTTTAGCTAAAGGATAGGAAGAATGGGATGAGAGATCCGAAATTAGAACACTCTCATTAGTAAATGCGGTAGATATATCAGGAATGACGTTAAACAGGAGGATAGATTGTGCTGCGCCCGTATCACGTAGTATACGAATAGGGAAAGAACGAGACCCCTCTATGATTGAAATTTTTCCCTCATAGGTGAATGAAGAGAAGAGATCCTGATGGGGCCTTTCCACATTGGTATTTGATATTGGTTTGGATTTGGAATCCAGGTAACTACTTTTAGCAATTCGACACTTTGGGTGTTTACAACTCTGGATTGTATGGCCTGGGTTTTTACAGTAAGAACAAGTAAGCTTGGTTGCATCGGGGGGAGTAGGTGTGGGACCTTTCGACCTACCACTCACGCCCCAAAGGTTATCATCAGAGGATGACCTAACATGTCTGGAAGTACCACGTTCTCTACTGCCCAGTGACTCCACCAACAAAGCGTACGCATCAGCCAGCTCAGCAGCACGCCCTAAATTAACCTCTCCACGCTCCTCCACATGCTTCAAGATGTGAAATGGTATCTTGCTCTTCCACTCCTCCAGGACTACCAAGTTTAACAAATCTTGAAATGTGGAGGTCTCTGTAGCCTCTAACCACTTCTTAAAAAACCTAAGCTTTTCTTGAGCAAACTCAACAAAGGTGTGGGAAAATGGTTTGGTTAGTTTACGAAACTTCTGCCGGTATCCATCTGGCGTGATAGCATAAGAGGTGAGTATATTCTTTTTTACGTTATCATAGTCATCAGTCTGGTCTAAACAGTTATAAACTCTACGAGCCTTACCATATAATTTAGGAACTAACACTGACACCCACTGGTCCTTTGGCCACTCATTCTTCCCGGCTATTTTCTCAAAAGTCCTAAATGACCCGTCCATATCGGATTCATCAAACCCGGGAACAAGGGAAGAAGCAGTAGCAGGGTTAAAAGCAGCTAGTTTCTCTCTTAATGCCACTTCTTTTGATTTAAACTCCGATGTTAAGGTGACTTCTATCTCTCTTACCTGTAGTTCTTTCAGTCTAACCTCCTGCTCCAACTTGGCCCGTTCAATCATTTCCTCAAGCTCCAACTTGGCCTGTTCTAACCTTCCCTCATGCTCCAACTTTTGCTCCAACTTGGCCTGTTCCAACTTTTCTCCATGCTGCAACTTGGCCTGCTCCAACTTTTCTTCATGCTGCAACTTGGCCTGCTCCAACTTGGCCTGTTCCAACTTTTCTTCATGCTCCAACTTGGCCTGCTGCTCCAACTTGGCCTGTTCCAACTTGGCCTGTTCCAACTTTTCCTCCTGCTCCAACTTGGCCTGTTCCAACTCATGTTCCAACTCGAGTTCTTTCATTTTGATTTGGAACTCGAACCTAGCTCGTTCTAGTTCTAAGGCGTCTATTCGTTGTGTTTCTTCTTGAGGGCTAGCCAGACCTGAGGCAACTTCTGAGTGAGGAGGGGTGGTGGATAGTGGTTGAAGTTTCTTGGACATGGGCGTTAATCTGTCAACAGCTGATTCTTTTAAAACTTCTTGTTGAACCAGCACTTCAATCACATGAT
>NW_024734397.1:0-2186 GCF_018991925.1 Homarus americanus | reverse complement strand
GGAGCATACGACCCGGAGAACGAGAAGCTGATACACCTCCGACACTCGGGTACACCTCAGACACTCCCAGGTACACCTCTGACACTCCCAGGTACAACTCTCTCACTCCCAGGTACATCTCTGACACTCCCAGGTGCACCTCCGACACTCCCAGGTACACCACTGACACTCCCAGGTATACCTCTGACACTCCCAGGTACACCTCTGACACTCCCAGGTACACACCTCCCAGGTACACCTCCTCCCAGGTACCTCTGACACTCCAGGTACACCTCACTCCCAGGTACTCTAACACTCCCAGGTGACACTCCCAGGTACACCCCCAGGTCACCTCAGACACTCCCAGGTACACCCCAGACATCCCAGGTACACCTCTGACACTCCCAGATACACCTCCGACACTCGGGTACACCTCAGACACTCCCAGGTACACCTCTGACCTCCCCAGGTACAACTCTCTCACTCCCAGGTACAACTCTGACACTCCCAGGTACACCCCAGTCACTCCAAGTACCACCCTGACCTCCCAGGTATGCCTCTGATTGCTCTCAGGCACACCCCTGATGCTCCCAGGTACACCTCTGACACTCCCAGGTACACCCCTGACACTCCCAGGTACACATCTGACACTCCCAGGTACACACCTGACACTCCCATGTACACCTCATACACTCCCATGTACACCTCAAACACTCCCAGGTACACCCCTGACACTCCCAGGTACACCTCAGACACTCCCAGGTACACTTCAGACACTCTCAGGTACACCCCTGACACTCCCATGTACACCTCTGACACTCCCAGGTGCACCTCTCACACTCCCAGGTACACCTCTGACACTCCCAGTTACACCTTTGACACACTGCCAAATTGCACCTCCGAACCTCCCAGGTATACGTGACACTCCCAGGTACACCACTGACACTCCAGGTACACCTCCAGCCCCAGGTACACCTGACACTCCCAGAACACCATGACCTCCCAGGTACACCTCAGACTCTCCCCAGGTACCTCAGACACTCCCAGGTACACCTCAGACACTCCCAGGTACCCCTGACACTCCCAGGTACCTCAGAACCTCCCAGGTACACCTCAGACACTGCCAGGTGCACCTCAGACACTCCCAGGTATACAGCTGACACTCCCAGGTACACCACTGACACTCCCAGGTACACCCCTGACACTCCTAGGTACACCTGACACTCCCAGGTGCACCTCTGAAACTCCCAGGTGCACCTCTGACACTCCCAGGTGCACCTCAGACACTCCCAGGTACACCTCTCACACTCCTCTGGGGGTGTCCGGAGACAGAGGCATGCCTGGGTGTGAGGTGTGCCTGGGATCAGAGGCAAGGTGAGTGCCTGGGGGCAGAATCCTGGGAGTGTGGGATTGTGCCTGGAGTGTCAAGTGCTGCGTGGAGTGAGGTCAGGTCAGGTGTGTGCCTGAAGGTGTCGGAAAGAATGCCGGGGTCGAGTGCACCTGAGTGTCAGGAGGTGTGCCTGTGAGTCAGATGTGCTGTGAGTGTCTGAGGTGTTCCTGGGGAGTGTCAGAGGTGGCCTGGGAGTGTGAGTGTGCAGGATGTCAGAGGTGTGCCTGTCAGGTCTGGTGTCTGGGGTGTCAGCGGTGTGCCTGGGTGTGTGCCTGGGGTGTCAGGGACAGAGTGTCAGGGCAAGTGTCAGGTAACAGAGTGTACCTGGGAGGCCTGGGAGTGTCAGGCCTGGGAGTCAGCAGAGCCTGGAATTATCAAGTGTGTCGGAAGGCTGTGCCTGGGAGTGTCTGCCTGGGTGTGGTGGTGCCTGGGAGTCAGGAACCTGGGGTGTCAGAGTGTCTGGGAGTGTGCCTGGGGTGGGGTGTCAGGGTGTGTGGGGTGTGCCTGGGGAGCGTCAGAGGGGGCCTGGGGCTTCAGAGGGTACCTCAGGTGTCAGAGGTGTGCCTGGTAGTGTCATTGGTGTACCTGGGGAGTGTCAGAGGTGTGCCTGGACGTGTCAGAGGTGTGCCTCAGAAGTGTCAGAGGTGTACCTGGTGGTGTCAGAGGTGTGCCTGGGGAGTGTCAGAGGTGTGCCTGGGAGTGTCAGAGATGTACCTGGGAGTGTCAGAGGTGTGCCTGGGGTATCAGAGGTGTGCCTGGGGTGTCAGAGGTGTGCCTGGGGTGTCAGAGGGTGTGCCTGGGGTGTCAGAGGTGTGCC
>NW_024734396.1:0-12142 GCF_018991925.1 Homarus americanus | reverse complement strand
GGTTAGGTTAGAATTTTTAATATTCAGAAAATAGAGTGAAGCAACGGCCCCCTGTATGTCAAGAAGTGGACGCTACCTTGTGGGTGTATGCCTGCCTGTTTACGGGATAATGTAATGTAGTATGGTGCTGCTGAGCGTCTAGACTCTAGAGTATTTACTAGAGGAATTAATGGCTTACGAATATCTGTGCTAACCATTATTAAGTGAACTCCATTTCCTAAACTTTTTTTTTTTAAGATTTATATTTTTCTTCATTATCATGCTAAAGATGGAGGAAGAGAATAGAAAATAAATGATGAAAAATTTTATGTAATTTCATAGAATAATGTAAGATGTTATTACAGGAGAGTGGAGTACTTTGGTGACAGGAGCTCCCGGCGGCAGGACCTGGACAAGTGAACACAGGAGAGTGGAGTACCTTGGTGACAGGAGCTCCCGGAGGCAGGACCTGGACAAGTGAACACCCACCACCACCTCTTCCAGATAAGATGAGTCCCACAACACCTGATGACCTACACTGTGCTCCAGGCAGGTATTGACTCACGCCTGGTGGTGACTTGACCCCTGACCCTCGATATATACAACAGCTCTTAATGTTTTTCTTGAACACACACACAACTCCTTATGATGGGAGGACAGCAACACCACTTATGACCATTCTCCCGAGACTTCAAATGATTCAGTGAAATATTCCCTCACATTACGGATGCTGGTTGGGATATTTCCTGACCTGTTTATCCTTGTCATGTGAATTATATTATTGATTCAGTCTTGTTACTAAATGTGGTTTTTTTATGGCCAGAGGTCAAGGTTACAATAGTTGACATGAGTTGGCGCCTCACTCGACCACCGGGATTTGTTTACAAGTTTACTGTTTATATATTGTTGGTGTGTTACATAATTCAACTATAAGTTAATCAAGTATTTTACTATATGTTATTTTAAGCCAAGTGACTATACGGATTGACAATAGTTGAGGCGTAAAAGTCCCTCCCGAACACCACAAACACTTTGCTTAACCATTTGTGTGTTTTCTAAATGTAACGGAAGATGAATTTTCCGATAATTTATAATTTTTCATTAACAACAACAACCGTTATAAGAACACTCGTAACTCAGATAAACTAAGTATCACAAAATTTCCTTCCATATAAAGTTCAGGTTTTCATAAGTGTCTTTTGCTCACAACCTTTCGTGAATCCGAAGATCAGCGGACCTATGTTATTTGTGAAGGCTGAGGAGGGAGAAGTAAACTCTCTATGTTAGTAATGTATTTGTTTATCACTGCAGGTAAGTGATATTTACAGCTCATCGAGGGAGCGTCGCCCATCACCTGTTAGGTACGTGCAGCCTTTACTGTGACTACAACAGTCTGTTGACTCGAACTTTGCAACTGAGTCGACGGACACGCAGAGTCACGAGTGTTCTTTAGTTTTTGATCTATCGTATTTATATTCTGATGCTTTAGGGATAATAACTCTTCTGTGTTGTTCTCTGATAATTTCAGCTCTTGAGTAAGCTAAAATTAGTTTATAAAACGGCACTAATAATAAAAATATCATAAAAGGAAACAAGAACATGACGAACAAGTTCAAGTGACGTTCGTTTTATGATATTTATGTTATCAGAGCATTTCATAGCTCATTATTATTTCACCATGTACGGAAATTATCAGAGATCAAATATGAATAGTTGTTATTTCTTAAAATATCACAACATAGAGCTGTTGTGATCGTCCCGTGTCCTGGCCAGTGGGTTTTGTTTCTCCATCTCTGTGATGGCGGCAAATATCGTTTTCGTGTCCGTTTTCGAGATCCGGAATTTTGGCAACTGTCGTTGGGGTCGAGCTGGTGGTGGTGATGGGTGCCTTTTGGGCTGCTTGACGAATTTCGTTTCCCGAAAAAGCACGTCGGCGTTTTTTGTTTTTAACCTTCGTCCAGTTGTCGTCCTCGGTGGCGGTGGCAGTGGTGGCGGAGCTGTTGGGGGCGGCGGAGGTGTGTGGATGGCGTTGTTCTTGGTTTTCAGAGCTTCGTGGAAGGCCCGCAGCTGGTCCGCTTTCTCTGTGCGGAGCCTGTCGTGGTTCGGGTCGTCGGGTTGGCGGTTCAGGCGAGGGTCGCGGTGAGGAGGGCGTACGCACTCCATAACCGGTGGTTAAGTGGTTTTTCTTCTTCTTTGGAGGTTTTTCTGTTGCTCAGAGCCTACCTATTCCGGTTGAGTAAGTAGTGGAGGAATTAAACACTCCCCACAGCCACTTGATGGCGGGGTGGTCGTAGAGTGATTCATGAGCTTCTCACCCGGAGCCCCGTTTGTGGAAACCTACTTCCTAGTGTATGTGACTGCTCACTTATAGACGTGAGCTAAGTGTGCCTATTGGGTAAGGATGAGGATTGCTACCCTCTTTCCAGGTGGACCCGCACGATCACGGTTTTCCTGGAAAGACTCGGCAGAGGGATGGGTTCTTGCTCCAACCCACTTTCGTGTTCACAATCTCCTGGGAGGGAGGTGAACAGTTACAGGGGGGACCGCAGGACGAATACACTTTTGAGGGTGCAGGCCCCTAGGCCAGAGCGAAAAAAAGAAAAATAGTAGTAGAAGGAAAAGAGCTCAAACCACGTCGGGAATACCACGCTATAGCTGCTATCCAACTGGAGTGTGGGTCACTCACACCACCAGTGGGTAGGGCAAACTAATGCTCGATAAACCGAAAACGCTCCTGAGATGTTGTCGAAGATGTCAGCGGACCAGCAAAGTTGGCCAACAATGGCAGCAGAGAGGGCAGGTCTTCACAGCTCCGGGTCCTCACCCCATGAGGGCTGAAGGTGTGTGTGTGTGTGTGTGGCCTTCTGCCTCTTCTCAACCCCTTTGAGCAAGACGTCTACTCACTTTACCAAGATCTTTTGATATGTAAATCCTACCTTTATAATACAGTAGCCAAGTACAAGTTTCTTTTCATCAACAAAAAGTTGACCAAAAAAGATAGTTTTTCCTGCAAAGGCTTTGGGGGAAAATTTACACATGACCAGATAGGCTTTGAGGTCTGGAGCGTTTATGGTTAGCTTCATGGAATAATGAAGATGCTTGAACCTGATAAAGGAATCACTGTATTATAACATTATGCAACTAACTCGTGCGCTGTTACATAAACATCGTTTAACTTAGCTCATTACAGTAACGACTAAAATATAAAATTATTGCTGTTACACACACACACACACACACACACACACACACACACACACACACCTAGCCCGAGAATTGCTGTTCGACACCACAACCGCATCCAGCTATAAGAACAGCCCAGTCCCAACCATTGTAAAAATTAATTATCAATAACTTGTTATAAACCAGTGTATTCACTCCCAGTAAACACTACTCCTTGCACTGTTACTATGTTGAAATGCACTGTAGTTTGAGCTTTTCCCCATCTAGTTATTATATATCTTATTTGTATCACTTATGTTACTTGTATATTATTTGTAATTCGAAATCCATTCCCCAAATATGTAACTGTATATTTTCAGTCTTCTGGCTGCCAAGCTCTTTCAATAAACCGTTAATTATTATTATTATTATTACACACACACACACACACACACAACAGATGAATCAGAAGGTTGTGTTATAAAGGAAACAGCATAACTTAAGAGTAAAGCATTGTTTCCTGTAAGTGAGAAACCTTTTGATTAGTTGTCAATGCATTTGTAACAGTGTGTGTGTGTGTGTGTGTGTGTGTTTGTGTGTGTGTGTGTGTGTTTGTGTGTGAGCACTATACACGTATTGTTGGTGTAGATATCGGGTGCGCTATTATCAGTTGTATAAGTATCATATAACATGTAGTTAACAATAAGACTATATATACATTTATGAAGTCAAATTACCTGTTTGTCTGTGTCTGTTTCTTTGTCTGCCTCTGTGTTTCTGTCTGTACACGACTTTCAGATTATACCTACTGACATTATCCGTATTTCAGTGTAGTAGTCAGGGTTATCACTGTTATTACCCAAGCCACCGACATGCTTTCCTCAATCCACTGTTGTTCTCCTGGTCAACACGAGACCTTCACGCACCAATCGTTCAGGTCTTGTGTATTTTCACTATATATACATACCCTAGTATATATATCTCTTGCATGTGGAGCCGCTTATTAGTTAGTACAAAATCCCTACCTGGGAATAGTACCTCAGTTTTACCTCCATTTTTCCCTCATTTCTAACAATTTTTTACCTAATTTTTACCTAACTTTTACCCCATTCAACCAATTTTTTCCTCATTGTCCTAATTTTTTCCTTAATTTTTCCCATTTAAAAATAAATACTAATTTTTCCTCTCATTTTTCCTATTTTTTCCTAATCCATTTTTCTGCACTTTCTACCAGATACCTCTCTAATACTACCAGATACCTACTATGGTTTGGTTAGGTTAAGTTAATCTAGGTTGAGTTTCTTTAAGGTTTGGTTAAATTTACTTTGGTTTGGTTAGATTAACTTTATTCGTAGTTTATTTTGGGATTGGTTGGTTCATATCGTTAGCTGTTATTGGTTAACTTTATAACCCGTAATCACCTAAACGAACCATCAACATTGTCTGTCATTTAACATTATTCTATCCCATGTTAAAATTGAATGTTTATTTAGCCAGAATGTGACACAAATTGACACGGCAAAGCTTTTGTTGGGAGGTGTAGCGGCGCTTTTGAAATGGTGATGAAATACCCTGGAGTGCCCCCCTGTGTGTCAGAAAGCCTACAGGCAGATTGAGGGGAAACGACCATAAACTATATTGAAGAAGATTTAAGCAACATTGAGGGGTACAACCATGAACTATATTGAAGTAGATTTAAGCAGGATTGAGGGGTACGACCATAAACTATATTGAAGTAGATTTAAGCAGGATTGAGGGGAAACAACCATAAACTATATTGAAGTAGATTTAAGCAAGATTGGGGATTGGGGAAACAACCATAAACTATATTGAAGTAGATTTAAGCAAGATTGAGGGGTACGACCATAAACTATATTGAAGTAGATTTAAAGCAAGATTGAAGTACGACCGCAAACTATATTGAAGTAGATTTAAAAGCAGAGATGAAACAACCGCTGAAACTATATTGAAGTAGATTTAAGCAAGATTGAGGAGGAACAACCATAAACTATATTGAGTAGATTTAAGCAAGATTGAGGTACGACCATAAACTATATTAGTAGATTTAAAGCAAGATTGAGGGTACGACCATAAACTATATTGAAAGTAGATTTAAGCAGGTTGAAACAACTTCATAAAACTATATTGATAGATTTAAGCAAGATTGAGAACAACCATAAAAGCTATATTAAGTAGATTTAAAAAAAGCAAGATTGAGGAAACAACCATAAACTTCATATTTAGAGTAGATTTAAGCAAGATTGAGGAACAACCATAAACTATATTGAAGTGAATTTAAGCAAGATTGAGGGGTACGACCATAAACTATATTGAAGTAAGCAGGATTGAGGAAACAACCATAAACTATATTGAGTAGATTTAAGCAAAGATTGAGAAACGACCATAAACTACTCTATTGAAGTGATAGATTTAAGCAAGATTGGGGATTGGGGGAAACAACCATAAACTATATTAAAATGGAATTTATAAGATTGAGGGTGACCGATATATTGGAAACGATTTAAGCAGAATTGAGGTACGACCATAAACTATATTGAAGTAGATTTAAGCAAGATTGAGGGGTACGACCATAAACTATATTGAAGTAGATTTAAGCAAGATTGAGGGGTACAACCATAAACTATATTGAAGTAGATTTAAGCAAGATTGAGGGGTACGACCATAAAGTATATTGAAGTAGATTTAAGCAAGATTGGGGAAACAACCATAAACTATATTGAAGTACATTTAAGCAAGATTGAGGGGTACGACCATAAAGTATATTGAAGTAGATTTAAGCAAGATTGAGGGGTACAACCATAAACTATATTGAAGTAGATTTAAGCAAGATTGAGGGGTACAACCATAAACTATATTGAAGTAGATTTAAGCAAGATTGAGGGGGAACAACCATAAACTATATTGAAGTAGATTTAAGCAAGATTGAGGGGGAACAACCATAAACTATATTGAAGTAGATTTAAGCAAGATTGAGGGGTACAACCATAAACTATATTGAAGTAGATTTAAGCAGGATTGGGGAAACAACCATAAACTATATTGAAGTAGATTTAAGCAAGATTGGGGAAACGACCATAAACTATATTGAAGTAGATTTAAGCAAGATTGAGGGGTACGACCATAAACTATATTGAAGTAGATTTAAGCAAGATTGAGGGGTACAACCATAAACTATATTGAAGTAGATTTAAGCAAGATTGGGGAAACAACCATAAATTATATTGAAGTAGATTTAAGCAAGATTGGGGAAACGACCATAAACTATATTGAAGTAGATTTAAGCAAGATTGAGGGGTACGACCATAAACTATATTGAAGTAGATTTAAGCAAGATTGAGGGGTACAACCATAAACTATATTGAAGTAGATTTAAGCAAGATTGAGGGGTACGACCATAAAGTATATTGAAGTAGATTTAAGCAAGATTGGGGAAACAACCATAAACTATATTGAAGTAGATTTAAGCAAGATTGAGGGGTACGACCATAAACTATATTGAAGTAGATTTAAGCTAGATTGAGGGGTACGACCATAAACTATATTGAAGTAGATTTAAGCAAGATTGAGGGGAAACAGCCATAAATTATATTGAAGTAGATTTAAGCAAGATTCAGGGGTACGACCATAAACTATATTGAAGTAGATTTAAGCAAGATTGAGGGGTACGACCATAAACTATATTGAAGTAGATTTAAGCTAGATTGAGGGGTACGACCATAAACTATATTGAAGTAGATTTTAGCAAGATTGAGGGGAAACAGCCATAAATTATATTGAAGTAGATTTAAGCAAGATTGGGGAAACGACCATAAACTATATTGAAGTAGATTTAAGCAAGATTGAGGGGTACGACCAAAAACTATATTGAAGTAGATTTAAGCAAGATTGAGGGGTACAACCATAAACTATATTGAAGTAGATTTAACCAAGAATGAGGGGAAACAACCATAAACTATATTGAAGTAGATTTAACCAAGATTGAGGGGAAACAACCATAAACTATATTGAAGTAGATTTAAGCAAGACTGAGGGGTACGACCATAAACTATATTGAAGTAGATTTAAGCAAGATTGAAGGGTACAACCATAAACTATATTGAAGTAGATTTAAGCAAGATTGAGGGGAAACAACCATAAACTATATTGAAGTAGATTTAAGCAAGATTGAGGGGTACGACCATAAACTATATTGAAGTAGATTTAAGCAAGATTGAGGGGTACGACCATAAACAATATTGAAGTAGATTTAAGCAAGATTGAGGGGTACGACCATAAACTATATTGAAGTAGATTTAAGCAGGATTGAGGGGAAACAACCATAAACTATATTGAAGTAGATTTAAGCAGGATTGAGGGGTACGACCATAAACTATATTGAAGTAGATTTAAGCAAGATTGAGGGGTACGACCATAAACTATATTGAAGTAGATTTAAGCAAGATTGAGGGGTACGACCATAAACTATATTGAAGTAGATTTAAGCAATATTGAGGGGTACGACCATAAACTATATTGAAGTAGATTTAAGCAAGATTGAGGGGTACGACCATAAACTATATTGAAGTAGATTTAAGCAAGATTGAGGGGTACGACCATAAACTATATTGAAGTAGATTTAAGCAAGATTCAGGGGTACGACCATAAACTATATTGAGGTAGATTTAAGCAAGATTGAGGGGTACGACCATAAACTATATTGAAGTAGATTTAAGCAAGATTGAGGGGTACGACCATAAACTATATTGAAGTAGATTTAAGCTAGATTGAGGGGTACGACCATAAACTATATTGAAGGAGATTTTTGCAAGATTGAGGGGAAACAGCCATAAATTATATTGAAGTAGATTTAAGCATATTTTTGGGTTATATGCTGGTGAAAGGTAGACGACATTTTATTATTAATTGAAATGACGTAACTGTAACATAAACTAACCTACCCTAACCTAACTTAACCAAACTTATGAGTTATTTATATTTTGTTTAGTTTACGTTCGTTTTTTTTATGACTATTTTTGCTTTCTTGTTGTTGTTGTTCACCTGTTCTTGTTCTTCGTCTTGTTTGTTGTTGTTTTTGTTTATTATTATTACTATTATTATTATTATTATTATTATTATTATTATTATTATTATTATTATTATTATTATTATTATTATTATTATAGTACAGTAGTAGATGAGCAGCATGTAGGAGTTTCACCATCAAGGTTCGCTCACAAAGGAACATTTTACCCATGGTGTATCACGCTGGTAAATTATGTTTGTCTTGATCTTATTTTTCTCAGCGTTTAATTAAAAGACGACCTGGACTTAAAGCTTTGTAGTATTGACTTTATGAGTGTTTTATTTTGTTTTGTTTTTCTGTCCCAGTTTATGTGTTTTATGGTGTTTTATTGTTTATTTGTTTATTTTGTTTATGTTTTTACGTTCTTTGTTTATTTACTGTTATAAAGAAACATTTTCTTTCTCTCAAAAGAACACACCTCACCAAAGGGCATGAAAGGTCATTTCCTGAACTTAAGATAAACCTAATTGGCATACTGACACACACACACACACACAGACAGACAGACAGACAGACAGACAAAGAAACAGATTAAAGAAGAGAAAATGACAAACTGGAAAGCAAAGAGAGAGAGAGAGAGCGAGAGAGAGAGAGAGAGAGAGAGAGAGAGAGAGAGAGAGAGAGAGAGAGAGAGAGAGAGAGAGAGAGAGAGAGAGAGAGAGAGAGAGAGACAGACAGACAGACAGACAGACAGACAGACAGACAGACAGACAGACAGACAGACAGACAGACAGACAGACAGACAGACAGACAGACAGAGAGAGAGAGAGAGAGAGAGAGTATCACTGATGAAACATCAAACAGAAGAAAATAAAAAAGAAAACAGTAATATAGGCAACAAAGAAAGAGAAAGAAAGAAAGAAAGAAAGAGAGATTGAAACAAGGGAAGAAAGTGGAGGAGGAGGAGGAAGGAGTAATAAAGAAAGAAAACATGAAACAGGCGGAGAAATGGGTAATTATTATCTCTCTCTTAAATGAAAGATATATATATATATATATACATATATATATATATATATATATATATATATATATATATATATATATATATATATATATATATATATATATATATATATATATATATATATATATATATATATATATATATATATATATTTCATTTAAGAGAGAGATAGAGAGAGAGAGAGAAAATGGCACCTTCATCAGGCATCTGCCGTCAACACCTGCCAACACTTGTGATCTGCCGTCAACACCTGCCAATACTTGTCAACTACTGTCACCACCTGCCAACACTTGTCATCAGCCGTTAACACCTGCCAACACTTGTCAACTACTGTCACCACCTGCCAACACCTGTCAACTACTGTCACCACTGCCAACACTTGTCATCAGCCGTTAACACCTGCCAACACTCCTGTCAATTACTGTCACCACCTGCCAACACTCTGTCAACTAACAACACCTGCCAACACTTGTCAACCATTGTCACCACCTGGCAATACTTGTCAGTTCAGAAACACCTGTCAACACCTATAAGCCGCCGTTAACACCTGCTCAACACTTATCAGCCGCCGTCAACACCTGCCAATACTTATCAGCCGCTAACACCTGCCAACACTTATCAGCTGTCGTGAACACCCGCCAACACTTTATCAGCCGCCATCAACACCTGCCAACACTTATCAGCTGCCGTCAACACCTGCCAACACTTATCAGCTGCCGTCAACACCTGCCAACACTTATCAGCTGCCGTCAACACCTGCCAACACTTATCAGCTCCCATCAAAACCTGCCAACACTTATCAGCTGCCGTCAACACCTGCCAACACTTATCAGCTGCCGTCAACACCTGCCAACACTTATCAGCTGCCGTCAACACCTGCCAACACTTATCAGCTCCTGTCAACACCTGCCAACACTTATCAGCTGCTGTAATGAGTGATTGTCAGACCAAACCTTACAGCCCAGAATTATGCCGCATATAACAGCAAGAGCACTGCAGACCTCGTGGTACCACCACATTCCGGGTTGACACACCTCAGGTCGACCCAAGGGACTTGACCTCGCCCGCTAATGACGTGAGCCGGGTGACCTACAACCGCACCTAGCCAAGACACCTGGCCAGGACCACACCTGCACACAACTATCCAGATCAAACCAGTTTAGTGTTAATTGTTAGAGGTCAGAAGCCGGCTGGGCCGACCCCATATAAAGGCCCTACAGTCCCGTCCACGGGCATTATCATTATCATTCCGATTCTGGTCATACTGATTCTCATTCTGGTTGCTGTCATCCCTCTACCGTTTGGGTTGTCACTCGGTTCACTAAGCAGAGTCACGCACGTCCCCTCCCCAGGTCGGGAGGGAGACCTCCCGACCAGACCACGGCATCGCCAGCTAAGCAGACTCTCCCATAGGAGGCAGCCCAGCCAGCACTCACTGGGCCTACGTCAGGGTACACGTGAGTCTTGTCAGAACGTCCTAGGGTGAGTTACCTACTGTGGGAAGTGTATTCATTCAGGTGTGTCCGAGAGTCAGTGTCAAGTAACGTAAAGCATAATGTGTTAGTACCCCGATATAATAGTGATATTAATGTGTCCATTTCATTGAGTGAAGTAATAAATAGTTGTATCAAGAGGTGTTTAACAAGTTGTCCCTTTAAGGAGTGATATGTGTATTGACATACGAGCTAAGATAAGCGTAGTGACGCTGTGCAAATATCATCCAGGCCACGCTACCAAGTTTACTATCTTTACATTCCTACTGTCTATACTTCCTACCTATATATGTAATTCTCTTCTTGTGAGATTTGTCTCATTACACTGCCGTCAACACCTGCCAACACTTATCAGCTGTCGTCAACACCTGCCAACACTTATCAGCTGCCGTCAACACCTGCCAACACTTATCAGCTGCCGTCAACACCTGCCAACACTTATCAGCTGCCGTCAACACCTGCCAACACTTATTAGCCAATGTCAACACCCGCCAACACTCCTTATCAGCCCGTCAACACCTGCCAACACCTCTATCAGCTGTCGTCAACACTCGCCAACACTTATCAGTCTTCGTCAACACCTACCAACACTTATCAGCTCCGTCAACACCTGCCAGCACTTATTAGCTGTCGTCAACACTCTGCCAACACTTATCAGCTGTCGTCAACACCTGGGCAACATCATCACATGCCGTCAATGATTTGCCAACACTTACTGCCGTCAACATCTGCCAACACTCCCCATCAGCTGCCGTCAACACCTGCCAACACTTATCAGCTGTCGTGAACACCTGCCAACACTTATCAGCTGCCATCAACACCTGCCAACACTTATCAGCTGCCGTCAACACCTGCCAACACTTATCAGCTGCCGTCAACACCTGCCAACACTTATCAGCTGCCGTCAACACCTGCCAACACTTATCAGCTCCCATCAACACCTGCCAACACTTATCAGCTGCCGTCAACACCTGCCAACACTTATCAGCTGCCGTCAACACCTGCCAACACTTATCAGATGTCAACACCTGCCAACACTTATCAGATGCCGTTAACACCTGCCAACACTATCAGCCGCCGTCAACACTCCGTTAACATTCCCATCAGCCGTCGTCAACACTCGCCAACACTTATCAGCTGTCGTCAACACCCGCCAACACTTATCAGATGCCGTCAACACTCCGCCAACACTTATCAGCTGCCGTCAACACCTGCCAACACTTATCAGCTGCCGTCAATACCTGCCAACACTTATCAGCTGTCGTCAACACCTGCCAACACTTATCAGATGCCGTCAACACCTGCCAACACTTATCAGATGCCGTTAACACCTGCCAACACTTATCAGCTGCCGTCAACACCTGCCAACACTTATCAGCTGTCGTCAACACCTGCCAACACTTATCAGATGCCGTCAACACCTTCCAACATCAGTTAACGTGAATCAAATCCTATTAA
>NW_024734395.1:0-10373 GCF_018991925.1 Homarus americanus | reverse complement strand
GTTATACTCGATCAGGGGACTTTGTTATACTCGATTAGGGACTTTTTTATACTCGAGCAGGGGGCTTTGTTATACTCGATTAGGGGACTTTGTTACACTCGATCAGGAGGCTTTGTCTTATTCGATGAGGGGACTTTGCTATACTCGACCAGGGGACTTTCTTATACTCGAACAGGGGAATTTGTTATAGTCGACCAGGGAAAATTTTTATACTTGACCAATGAACTTTGTTATACTCGATGAGGGGTCTTTGTTATACTCGATTAGGGGACTTTGATATACTCGATGAGGACACTTTGTTTTTCTCGATCAGGGGACTTTGCTATACTCGACCAGGGGACTTTGTTATACTGGGCCAGGGGACTTTTTTATACTCAATCAGCGGACTTTGTTATACTCGATCAGGGGACTTTGCTATACTCGTCTAGGGGGCTTTTTTATACTCGATCAGGTGACTTTGTTATACTCGATCAGTGGACTTTGTCTTACTCGATCAGGGCCCTTTGCTATACTCGACCAGGGGACTTTGTTATAATCGATCAGGGTACTTTGTTATGCTCGATATGGGGACTTTGTTATACCGGGCCAGGGGACTTTTTTTTACTCGATCAGGGGACTTTGTTATACTCGATCACTGGACTTTTGTTATACTCGATCAGGGGATTTAATGTTAGACTCGAACAGGGGACTTTGTTATACTCGACCAGGGGACTTTGTTATAATCGATCAGGGGACTTTGTTATACTCGATCAGGGGACTTTGTTATACTTGATTAAGGGACTTTGTTATACTCGATCAGGGGACTTTGTTATACTTGATCAGAGGACTTTGTTATACTCGACCAGGGGCCTGTGTTATTCTCGATTAGAAAACTTTGTTATACTCGACCAGGGGGCTTTCTTATACTCCACCAGGGACTTGTTATACTCGATCAGGGGATATGTTATACTCGATGAGGGGACTTTGTCTTACTTGATGAGGAACCTTTGTTATACTTGACCAGGGGACTTTGTTATAATCGATTAGGGGACTTTGTTATGCTCGATCTGGGGAATTTGTTAAACTGGGCCAGGAGACGTTGTTATACTCGATCAGGGGATATGTTATACTCGATCAGGGGTCTTTGTTGTACTGGAGCAGGGGACTTTGTTATAATCGTTCAGGGGACTTTGTTATACTCGATCAGTGAACTTTGTTATTCTCATCCAGGGGGCTTTGTTATACTCGATGAGGGGACTTTGTTATACTAGATGAGAGAACTTTGTTATACTCGTCTAGGGGGCTTTGTTATACTCGATCAGGGGACTTTGCTATACTCGATCAGGGAAATTTGGTATGCTTGATCTAGGAACTTTGTTATACTGGGCCAAGGAACTTTTTTATACTCGATCAGGGGACTTTGTTACACTGGACCAGGGGACATTTTTATACTCGTTCAGGGGACTTTGTTATACTTGATCAGGGGACTTTTGTTACACTCGATCAGGGGACTTTGTTATACTCGACCAGAGGCCTTTGTTATACTCGATCAGGGGACTTTGTTATACGCGATCAGGAGACTTTGTTATACTCGATTAGGGGCTTTTGTTATACTCGATCAGGGGACTTTCTTATACTCCACCAGGGACTTTCTTATATTCGATCAGGGGATATGTAATACTCGATCAGGGGACTTTGTTATACACGATCAGGGATCTTTGTTATACTCGTCCAGGGGGCTTTGTTATACTCGATCAGGGGACTTTGTTATACTCGATCAGGGGACTTTGTCTCATTCGATGAGGGCCTTTGATATACTCGACTTGGGGACTTTGTTATAATCGATCAGGGGACTTTGTTACGCTCGATCTGGGGACTTTGTTATACTGGGCCAGGAGACTTTGTAATACTCGATCAGGGGATATGTTATACTCGACCAGGGATCTTTTTTATACTTGACCAATTGACTTTGTTATACTCGATGAGGGGACTTTGTTATACTCGACCAGGGGATTTTGTTATACTCGATCAGGGGACTTCTTTATACTCGACCAGAGGACTTTGTGATACTCAATCAGGAGATATGTTATACTCGATCAGGGGACTTTGTTATACTCAACCAGGGGACTTTGTTATACTCGATCAGGGGACTTTGTTATATGCGATCAGGAGACTTTGCTATAGTCGACCAGGGGACTTTGTTATACTCGATTAGGGGACTTTGTTATACTCGACCAGGGGACTTTTTTGTACTTGATCAGGGGAATTTGTCTTACTCGATCAGGGGACTTTGTTATACTCGACCGGAAGACTTTGTTATACTCGATCAGGTGATATGTTACACTCGATCCGGGGACTTTGTTATTCTCGACGAGGGGCCTTTTTATACTCGATTAGAAAACTTTGATATACTCGACCAGGAGACTTTGTGATACTCGATCAGTGGACTTTGTTATACTCCACCAGGGACTTTGTTATATTCGATCAGGGGATATGTAATACTCGATCAGGGGACTTTGTTATACTCGATCAGGGGACTTTGTCTTACTCGAGCATGGCCCTTTGCTATACTCGACCGGGGGACTTTGTTATAATCGATGAGGGGTCTTTGGTATGCTCGATCTAGGGACTTTTTTATTCTGGGCAAGGGGGCTTTTTTATACTCGATCAGGGGGCTTTGTTACAATGGACCAGAGGACATTTTTATACTCGATTAGGGGGCTTTGTTATACTCGAATAGGGGACTTTTGTTACACTCGATCAGGGGACTTTGTTATACTCGAACAGGGGCCTTTGTTATACTCGATTAGGGACTTTTTTATACTCGAGCAGGGGGCTTTGTTATACCCGATTAGGGGACTTTGTTATACTCGATCAGGAGGCTTTGTTTTATTCGATCAGGGGACTTTGCTATACTCGACCAGGGGACTTTGTTATACTCGAACAGGGGAATTTGTTATAGTCGACCAGGGAACATTTTTATACTTGACCAATGAACTTTGTTATACTCGATGAGGGGTCTTTGTTATACTCGATTAGGGGACTTTGTTATACTCGATGAAGACGCTTTGTTTTTCTCGATCAGGGGACTTTGTTATACTCGACCAGGGGACTTTGTTATACTGGGCCAGGGGACTTTTTTATACTCAATCAGCGGACTTTGTTATACTCGATCAGGGGACTTTGTTATACTCGTCTAGGGGGCTTTTTTATACTCGATCAGGGGACTTTGTTATACTCGATCAGAGGACTTTGTCTTACTCGATCAGGGCCCTTTGCTATACTCGACCAGGGGACTTTGTTATAATCGTACAGGGTACTTTGTTATGCTCGATATGGGGACTTTGTTATACCGGGCCAGGGGACTTTTTTATACTCGATCAGGGGACTTTTTTATACTTGATCAGGGCCTTTGTTATACTCGATCAGGGGACTTTGTTATACTCGACCAGGGGGCTTTCGTATACTCGATCAGGGGACTTTCTTATACTCGACCAAGGGCCTTTGTTATTCTCGATCAGGGGACTTTGTTATACTCGATGTGGAAGCTTTGTTATACTCTATCAGGGGACTTTGTTATACTCGACCAGGGGACTTTTTTATACTTGACCAATGGACTTTGTTATACTCGATGAGGGGCCTTTGTTACACTCGATCCGGGGACTTAGCTATACTCGATGAGGGGACTTTGTTATACTCCATCAGGGGACTTTTTTATACTCGACCAGAGTACTTTGTTATACTCGATCAGGGGACTTTGTTATACTCGACCAGTGGACTTTTTTATACTTGACCAATGGACTTTGTTATACTCAATGAGGGGCCTTTGTTATACTCGACCAAGGGACTTTGTTATACTCGACCAGGGGACATTGTTATATGTGATCAGGGGACTTTTTTATACTCGATCAGGGAATTTGTTATTCTCAACCAGAACACTTTGTTATACTCGATCAGGGGACTTTGTTATACTCAATCAGGGGAGTTTGTTATACTCGCTTAGGGGCCATTTGTTATACTCGATGAGGGGGCTTTGTTATACTCGACCAGTGGACATTGTCATAATCGATCAGTGGACTTTCCTATATTTGACCAATGGACTTTGCTATACTCGATGAGGGGCTTTTGTTATACTCAATCAGGGGACTTTGTTATACTCGATCAGGGGACTTTCTTATACTCGAGCAGACGACTTTGGTATCTTCGATCAGGGGATATGTTATACTCGATCAGGGGACTTTGTAATACTCGATCAGAGGACTTCGTTATACTCGTCCATGGGCCTTTGTTATACTCGAATAGAAAACTTTGTCATACTCGACCAGGGGACTCTGTTTTACTCCACCACGGACTTTGTTATACTCGATCAGGGGATATGTTATACTCGATCAGGGGACTTTGTTATGCTCGGTTCAGGGGTCTTTGTTAAACTCGTCCATTGGGCTTTGTTATATTAGGATCAGGGGACTTTGTTACACTCGGTCAGGGGACTTTGTCTTACTCGATGAGGGGATATGTTATACTCGATCAGGGGACTTTGTTATACTGGACAAGGAGACTTTGTTATACTCGATCAGGGGACTTTGTTATACTCGTCCGAATCGATCAGGGGTATTATACTCGACCAGGACTTTATTTATACGACCATTGGCCTTTGTTATATATTCGATCAGGACTTTGTATACTCGATCAAGGGACTTTGTTTACCGATCAGAACTTTGTTATATACTCAATCCAAAGGACTTTATTTAAACTCGATTAGGGGCCTTTATTATACTCGATCAAGACGCTTTCTTATACCCGATCAGTGAACTTTGTTATACTTTCGATTAGAACTTTGGTAAACTCACGATCAGGGGACTTTGTTGCTCTCGACGGGAACTTTGTTATACTCGATCAGGGGCTTTGTTATACTCGATCAGGGGACGTACTATACCAACAGGAACTTTGTTACGCTACACGATCAGGGGATATGTTATATACTCTATCAGGGGATGTGTTATACTCGATCAGGGGACTGTTGCTACTCGATGGGAGGCTTTGTTACTCAACCCGGGGGCCTTTGTTTTACTCACGATCAAGGGCTTTGTTGCCTTCTCGATCAAGGACTTTGTTAACTCGATCAGGGGACTTTATTGCCTCTCGATCGAACGGTGACTTTGTTATACTCGACCAGGTGACTTTGTTATGCTCAATCAGGGACTTTGTTATACTTGATCAAGGACTTTGTATTATTCGATCAGGGGCCTTTGTTGCTTGCTCGATAAGGGGACTTTGTTATATTCGAACAGAGGACGTTGTATTCTGGATCAGGGACGCTGGTTGCCGACAGAGTTTTGTTATGCTGCGACCAGGGTTTGTTATATACTCGACCAGGGGACTTTATTTATACTCGATCAGAATTTATAATAATCGATCAAAGGCCTTTGTCATAATCGATCCAGTTGACTTTATTAGACTCGATGAGGGGTCTTTGTTATACTCGATGAGGCGCCTTTGTTATGCTCAATCATAGGCCAGTGTTATACTCATCAGGGACTTTGTTATACTCGATAGAAGAATTTGTTATATACTTCGACCAGGGACTTTGTTATACGACCATTGGACTTTGTTATATTCGATCGGACTTTTTGTTATACTCGATCAGGGGACTTTGTTATACTACTTTCGATCAGGGGGCTTTGATATACTCGATCAGGGACTTTGTTTTACTCGATAGGGGCCTTTGTTATACTCGATTCCTTTGTTATACTCAGGGCTTTGTTATACTCGATCAGGGACTTTGTATACTCGATCAGGGGACTTTGTTATACTTTCGATTAGGTGACTTTGTTATACTCGATCAAGGGACTTTGTTATACTCGACCAGGGGACTTTGTTATACTCGATCAGGGGGCTTTGTTATACTCGATTAGGGGACAGTACTATGCTCGACCAGGGAACTTTGTTATACAAGGATCAGGGGATATGTTATACTCTATCAGGGGATGGGTTATACTCGATCAGGGGACTTTGTTATACTCCATTAGGGTCATTGTTATACTCCATCAGGGTCCTTTGTTATACTCGACCAGGGGACTTTGTTATACTCGATCAGGGGACTTTGTTATACTTCAAAGGGGACTTTGTAATATTCGATCAGGGGGGCTTTGTTATACTCGATCAGGGGACTTTGTTATACTCGACCAGGGGACTTTGTTTTACTCGATCAGGGGACTTTGTTTTACTCGATGGGGGGTCTTTGTTATACTCGATGATTGGGCTTTGTTATACTCGATCAGGGGACTTTGTTATACTCGACCAGGGTCCTTTGTTATGGTCGACCAGTGGCCTTTGTTATACTCGATCAGGGGGCTTTGTTATATTCGATTAGGTGACTTTGTTATACTCGATGAGGGGCATTTGTTATACTCGATCAAGGGCCTTTGCTATACTCGATCAGAGGACTTTGTTAGACTCGATTAGGGGCCTTTGTTATAATCGATCAGGGGACTTTGTTATACTTGATTAGGGGGATTTGTTATACTAAATCAGGGGCTTTTTTTTATACTCGAACCAGGGGAATTCGGTATACTCGATCATGAGAATTTGTTATACTCGATCAGGGCCTTTATTATACTCGACCAGGGGGGGTTTGATATACTCGATCAGGGGACTTTGTTATACTCAGTCAGGGAGCTTTATTATACTCGATCAGGGGACTTTGTTATACTCGATAACGGGACTTTGTTATACTCGATCAAGGGGCTTTGTTTTCCTCGATCAGGGGACTTTGTTATACTCCATCAGGGTCTTTGGTATACTCCATTAGGGGCCTTTGTAATACTCGAATAGGGGTCTTTTTTATACTCGATCAGGGGACTTTGTTATACTTGATCAGGGGATTTTGTTATACTCGATCAGGGGACATTACTATACGCGACCAGGAAACTTTGTTATACACAATCAAGGGATATGTTATACTCGATCAGGGGATGTGTTATACTTGATCAGGGGACTTTGTTATACTCGATTAGGAGGCTTTTTTTATACTCAACTCGGGGCCTTTGTTATACTCGATTAGGGGACTTTGTTATACTCGATCAGGGGCTTTGTTATACTCAACCAGGGGAATTTTGTTATACTCGATCAGGTGGCTTAGTTATACTCGACCTGGGGTCTTTGTTATGCTCGACAAGGGGCCTTCGTTATGCTCGATAAGGGGACTTTGTTATTCTCGATCAGGGGCCTTGGTTATACTCGACCAGGGGACTTTGTTTTACTCGACCAGGGGAGTTTGTTATACTCGATCAGGGGCCTTTGTTATACTCGATCAGGGGACATTAGTATACTCGACCAGGGAACTTTGTAATACACGATCAGGGGATATGTTATACTCGATCAGGGGATGTGATATACTCGATCACGGGACTTTGTTTTACTCGATTAGGAGGCTTTGTTATACTCAACCGGGGGCTTTGTTATACACGACCAGGGAACTTTGTTATACTCGACCAGGGGACTTTGTTATACGCGACCAGGGGACTTTGTTATATTCGATGAGGGGACTTTGTTATATTCGATCAGGAGACTTTGTAATTCTCGATCAGGGGCCTTGGTTATACTCGACCAGGGGACTTTGTTATACTCGACCAGGGGACTTTGTTATACTCGACCAGGGGACATTGTTATACGCGACCAGGGGATTTTGTTATACTCGATAACAGGACTTTGTTATACTCGATTAGGTGACTTTGTTATACTCGATCATGGGCCTTTGTTATACTCGATCATGGGCCTTTGTTATACTCAACCAGGGGACTTTGTTATACTCGATCAGGGGAATTTGTTATACTCGATCAGGGGACTTTGTTATACTCCATCAGGGTCTTTGGTATACTCCATTAGGGGCCTTTTGTTATACTCGAATAGGGGTCTTTGTTATACTCGATCAGGGGACTTTGTTATACTTGATCAGGGGACTTTGTAATATTCGATCAGGGGGGCTTTGTTATACTCGATCAAGGGACTTTGTTATACTCGATCTGGGGGCTTTGTTTTCCTCGATCAGGGGACTTTGTTATACTCCATCAGGGTCTTTGTTATACTCCTTCAGGGGCCTTTGTTATACTCGACCAGGGGACTTTGTTGTACTTGATCAGGGGACCTTGTAATATTCGATCAGGGGGGCTTTGTTATACTCGACCAGGGGCCTTTGTTGTTTCATAATTCAGACCTATGGTCTGAATTAAGAAAAAATACAAAATAAGTTAATGAACACCACTAACTTATCTTTTGAAAACGCATGTCAGATAACTACAAGCATGGAATTAGCAGAGAAAAACACCTGAGAATTTGTTCCCAATGCTGGTAGTGATACAGTTGGCTCAGTGTGTAAAGTAACTGTAGCTAGAAAGAAGAATTTTGCCACAAAACAAGGAACACATGCTGATTTAAAATGTAAAAGATTCCTAGGGAAACATGAAAGCTCTCGGTGTAAGTTCAAGAATTCAAGATGTTACAATTGTCAGTGTATTGGACATATTGCTCCTGCCTGTATGAAAGAAATTACAGCCCCTGCCAGAAGTGATAAAAGTAGAGTATATGTCGTTGAAGGTGAAGAGAAGGAAATGAAAAACAGTATTCATGAGAGTGCTAGTAATTTTGGACCTGATAATGATGAGAGTGCCCGTGTGTTTACTATTTACACCAGTCATGAAGAGAAAGTTAAACATAGGTATAATGTGGACTTGTGTATTAATGACACACCTGTAACCATGGAAGCGGATACTGCAGCTTATTTCTACATAATGAGTAGAGATATGTACGAGAAACTATTTGCGCATGTGCCTTTAGAAGACTCAGGTGTCAAGTTGAGAGCTTATGCTGAAGAGATTTTGAACACAGAAAGTAAATTAGAGTGTGAGTATAAGGGCCTGTGCCTCTTTTAACATTTTTTACTTTAATACATACAACCATTGGTAGCGTGACGAGAGGAGGCTCGTGAGTATATGTAATGATAGTATCAAGTAATAGGGAAGAAATAACGGTCGATACTGTAGGTAAATAATAGACACAATATACAAATACAATATTTATTTAAACATTAAAATGGAGATAAGAGAAAGAATATATGTACCAACAGACGAAACCTGGTACTATGCCCTCAGGCTCAAAATACTCACACTACTACTGGGTGGACATACTCAATAACACATTAACTCTTTTAGTAACTTAGCACCATTAAGACCAGGGGCAACTGCCACTACAACACTCAGTCGTCAGGAGTGATACTCAAGCAACCGCCATGGGGTCTCGCCACCATGGGGTACTTTCCACGAACTCTGAAGATCCCAGTGGAATAACACCACCACACAAATAGCCCTACTGAGTTAGACACTCATCCACCAATGATGGGGGCTGGTAGTTGTGTGTGGCTTGGTGATCCGGGGTCACCTCCCGGCCGAGCGTTAGGGTCAGACGGCCAGCTTTGGGGCCCATAGGTAATATTGAAGTGTCTGACGGTCGGGTCTCACGAAGATAACTGATCCTACTGGACCTCGGCCATCTCTCCGGACTAGTGGATACAACATCCACACTAGAGACACGGCCTAGGGACCTGTATCCTAGGGACACTATATCCTTGACCGAAGGGTCAAGACGTACCTGGCGCTCCTCTCGGAGCAGCCAGGTCAACTGTTATGTTGGCCCATACCAACTCCCTCCCGTGAACCCTCCTCCCCACCGGAATATCAACAAGTTCACGCCAGAAGTTACTATTTCATTTAGGAAAGAAATGGAACCAGTGTTAAACAGAGGGGAACAGTGGTGAACAGTGCCTAAGTCAGTGAGAACAACTCAACAGTAACAGTGGTACCCAAGTTGACCTTTCACACAGTGAGGTCCCAGGTACCCAGTGATAACGGCCCGTGAGACCCAACTACCAGCGATGTGTTAATCCGTCTACGATAGGAAGGCCTGGAACCACACCTCACTCATATAACACCATCTGTGAGGGAATTACTACACCACGTGAGGCCCCTCATAACACCATATGTGAAGTGTATGTATATTATTTATGCTGGATTATATATTATGTATGTATATTATGTATGTGCTCCATTTATGTATTATTTATTCAGCCTAGCTAGCAGCGTGTGGCAATGTAATTACCATATCCCACATGCTTAATTAATGTGCCTGGAGACGTATGGAAGCTGCTAATGTCTCACTTGCCATACGTCGTCTATAGCAGTTGACAAGCGGCCAGGTTGAGGAGAGCACTACTTCCCTCTGTGTACATATCTCTGATCCAGTAAATCGAACCTACAAAATCTATACAGGTGTTTATGTTCTCTCCTGTATATTGAACTTATTATCCAGAAAGCAATACGTAACTGGAACGAAGTACAATG